>NW_003852602.1:2072542-2074176 GCF_000181295.1 Otolemur garnettii | reverse complement strand
GATTCAGTTCAGGACACTGAGAATCAGAACTTTCTTATTTTCCATTATGGTGGGGAGGGGGGGAGGCAAAGCCACATTGTACATTTCAGGTTTATGGGAGAAGAGGAGAGATAAAGAGATGCCATCAAAAGATTGAATCAAATGCCTTTGAAAGTGTTTTCTCCTGAGAAATAAATGATTTTAATAGGTTTTATGTTCTCACCATCTTTATGTTTTTATTTAATTTAGAACAGTAGAGAAATTTAAAAAAAAATTATAAAGAATTCTGAAACTAAGACAGTGCTTGTGGCTCAAGGAGTAGGGCACTGGCCCCATATACTGAGGATGGTGGATTCAAACCTGGCCCTGGCCAAAAACTGCAGGAAAAAAAAAAGAATTCTGAAACTACTATAAAATTACACAGAAGAAAAGAGAAATCCCTTATTGCCACTATAACATGCTGCTTCTCTGGTGATCTCTGGGTAGAAACATGAAGAGCATAAACATTGGAGCCAGGAAGACTCCTTGGAGTAGGACTTGGAAACTTAATAACCTTGGGTTTACTCAACGTGACTGTATCAAAATTTCTTGCCCTGTAAACTGGGGAGGAAACAATAGTACTTACCTCTTAGGACTGCTATGAAAGCTAAATAACTCTGTGTCTACAAGTGCTTAGGAGAGTGCCAAACAAAATGCAAGAACAATGAAAGTGTTTGATAAATATAGTAGGACAGTGATAATAAATATAGCAGATTACAGTTTTGTTTCTAATTATATAGTTCTGGTTTTTATAAGAGGATATAAAAGAGCCTTTCCTCACATTGCAATGGGCTTTCAGTTCTTCTGTGGAAGGAAGGACACTATTGCCCTGCCCATCTAATGAAATATGAGTAGACACGACATACACCATATGTGAATAGGGCCTTAAAAGCCATTGTGGGTTTTTTCCAATTCTTTTACAGTTTTCCGTCGCTTGTGATAATGGCATGTCTAAAAGAGGGAATACATCTTGGCCCATGTCTATTGCAGACAATTAGCATGAGCATGAAACAAATATTTATTATTATAAGCCACATAGATTTTGAAGTTCTCTATTACTCCAGCAAAGTTGACTAATACAACAACTGATCAGATAACTAAATAAATAATAGACTCTATTTGAATTTAGATATTTTAAAAAGAAATTTCCCTTAATTATATATTTAATTTCTCTAATAATCTTAAATTTTGTATGTGTGTAATTTTTTTTTTCCCCTCAGTGGTAAGATAGGATTTTATTAGAAAGAAAGGAATACAGAAGGAGTAAAGAGCACCAGAGCTTCCGGCAGAGGGAAAGACCCAAGTCAGAAGAACCTATGTGGGTCCTTTGTCTGTATCTATAATGTTGTAACATACTTTTCTTTTCACTTATGAGTGCAACTTCTTCATATCATTAAATAGCCTTTGAAAGGCTCGGCGCCTATAGCTCAACCGGCTAAGGCACCAGCCACCTACACCTAAGGCGGCGGGTTCAAATCCCCAGCCCAGACCCACCAAACAACAATGATGGCTGCAAACAAAAAATAGCCGGGCGTTGTGGCGGGCGCCTGTGGTCCCAGCTACTTGGGAGGCGGAGGCAGGAGACACGCTTGAGCCCAGGAGTTGGAGGTTGCTGT
>NW_003852602.1:2070972-2072487 GCF_000181295.1 Otolemur garnettii | reverse complement strand
TCAAAAAAAAAAAAAAAAAATAGCCTTTGAAAGCCATAGGAATTATAGATAAATTTAAATAGGCACCAGGAGCCTATAAATGACAATAATAATAATGAATTGTAATCCTAAAGTTGTTTTCTAATAATGAAACTGTAAAATGCACAGATGATGTGTGTAAGCAGTCTTGTCTAAATGAAGTTGAACAAGGGATGACAGAGGCTGAGTTGCCAGTGCCCATTCAAGAAGTGTTCAAAGGTTATCCAATAAATTTCTGTATTTTATTTGGTAACACCATCCAGAGGATAAATTATATGTACCTATCACTGGTTTACTTCATACATAGACTAGACACATATTCATGTTACCAATGAACATGAGTGTAAAGAAAACTGCTTTGATAATTTTGAAGAGGTAATAATTCATCATAAAATATTCATAACTCCATTGGCCTTTCTTATTCTTGTTTTACCTACATGGAGATAAAGCAAATCATTATAGTTCAGTGTTTCTGTCACCTAAATATCTGTCTCCTCATTACACTGCCTATAAGTATGAGATATTAAGGACACCCACTGCTATTAAACCAATATATTTTAGAGAATGTTCTATGAAATACTTGTTCCACATCATGCTGATAAAAGTCACAATAGAACATGAAGAAATTCCATCATCAAAAAATTTTCAGAACTCTTGGTAAAACAGTGTTTGATAAAGTTCTTTAGCTTTAAGGACCCTTTGAGAAGTCAGTGTGTTTCATAAACTGGTAATAAAACATACTGTAGAAGGAAATTTTTGCATACAGCATTTTGCAGCCCTTTGATTTTTAATATAAGTAGGAAATTATCTATTATTTATCAAATAATCTTTTTAAAGATACTGTGTTTGTCAAGCAACCTTCATATCACTGACTTTCAGTTTCCCAATCTGTAAAATTAGATAATAGCAGACCTGCCTCAAAAAGCAGTTATGAAGACTAAATGAGACTATTCAAACACAATTCTTAGCACAGAATCTGGAGGATAATAAGAAATGTCTTATGTGCTTTATGTGGACTGCCTTATTTAATGCTCTGCAGTTCCTTGGAAGAGGAAACTGACCAAGGAGCCCCATTATTTAACCATTGCCATATTGACCATGTTCATATCTAAGCTATTCCACTTAATATTTCAACAACACTGGCCACATTACTTAACTACTCTTTGCCTTCATTTTCTGATTTATGAAATGTAGATCATAACAGCATCTACTTCTCACATACTAATTATAAAGAGTTTGGAAGAGTGCTTAGAACAGAGTAATTAATGAATATTATTATTTTTCTTACTTAAAATTATTTGATGTACAAACATTACATTAAAACTTGAATATTCGGGGGGGGGGGCGGAGCCAAGATGGCGAACTGCAGCCAGCTTTTTACAGAAGCTCCCGTCCAGAAGGAGGCTGAAAGGACAGAACCTTAGCAAATTAGCTGATGGTTTGGAGCAGAGACAAGAGAGAAGATTGAAGAGTGCACTTCAACCTTCCTGAGGCGAG
>NW_003852602.1:2058607-2059581 GCF_000181295.1 Otolemur garnettii | reverse complement strand
AAAAAAAAAAAAAAACTTGAATATTCAATTATTTTCCCACCACTCAAGAATTTTACACTTGATCTTAGCCAGAAGGCTGAGAAGCGATCCCACCACTCAAGATTTTTAATATGTATTTAGGATTCTGGACCAAAAATGTGCCAAGAGAAGGAAAGCAATATTAAAATAACTTACAACAAATCTCTAAAACCCCTTATATACTAAAATAGGTAAGGCAAAAATATGATTTGCAATACGTATTTGCCATTATAGCATAAATGAAATAATTGTCCCTAAACTAAATTCAATATACTTATCAAAATTCCTAGTATGAGGATGAAATATTTAGATGCTTTTAATTAGAAAGATAGAATACGTCCCGTTTGGAAAGTCATCTGGAGAATACTTAGAGAACTAAAAATAGACCTGCCATTTGATCCTATAATCCCTCTACTAGGTATATATCAAGAAGACCAAAAATCACACTACAATAAAGATATTTGTACCAGAATATTCATTGCAGCCCAATTCTTAATTGCTAGGTCATGGAAGAAGCCCAAGTGCCCATTGACCCATGAATGGATCAATAAATTATGGTATATGTACACCATGGAATACTATGCAGCCATAAAGAAAGATGGAGACTTTACCTCCTTCATGTTTACATGGGTGGAGCTGGAAAATATTCTTCTTAGCAAAGTATCTCCAGAATGGAAGAAAAAGTATCCAATGTACTCAACCCTATTATGAAACTTTTAAGCCCAAGAATATGGGGAAAGGGGAGAAGGAGGGAAGGAGGGGACGATGGGTGGAGGGAGGGCGATTGGTAGGTTCATGTCTATGGTTTATCCTATGGTGGTACATGTGTGTCTTTCTAAATGTAGAATATAAATGTCTTAACACAATAACTAAGAAAATGACATGAAGCCTATGTTAACCAGTTGGATGAAAGTATTTCAAACTGTATATAAAAACAACACACTGGCTCGGCGCCT
>NW_003852602.1:2026464-2057687 GCF_000181295.1 Otolemur garnettii | reverse complement strand
CAGGCTGGGGATTCGAACCCGCCACCCTAGGTGTATGTGGCTGGCGCCTTAGCCGCTTGAGCCACAGGCGCCATGCCACTTCACTGTAATCTTGAACTTCTGCTATTAATTAATTAACTTTACCATGTTAAAAGTAATGCATTTTCCAAAAGCAATTACTAGCTTCTTCCACAACACTGTTTATTTAGTACTTTCTGATTATAATGATAATATAATTTAGACATATGTATTATAGGGTTATATGTGATACCGAGTACCCCAATGTGGAAAAACCTTATCCCTTATTGAGTTCCTATTATGTGACAAGCAATGGGCATATAAAAGTCTATTTGATTGGTTTTTTTTTTCACAATTTTAGGGGTAAGCATTATCACCTCCATTGACAAATATATCAATAAAGTCTGGGGAAGGTTAGCCATCTTGACTAAAAATGCATCTAATAACCATGTTGCCGCCTAAGTCTGGACATACTGTGTCAGAATACCCATCGCTTTTCCATTACATCTATAAAAGTGAAATTTATACATAGTGGCAACTTGAGAGACATGTCTTTTTAAATCATTAAATTTAAGCACATTAGTGTGGTATCACTTTCTAATGGAGAAGAGTGTGATATGCCATGATCAGAAAGTATATACATCAGTTACCTGAATGCCACCTGCTTCTCCTAGTCAAACCATTTTATTTTTATTAAAGTAAGTCACAAATCTGCCTATTCTCATCATTTAAGGCTGGCAAAAAAGTAACAAGTTATGATGACCCAGGAACAGATTAAAAATAAAAATAAGCTGACAGAAAGATGAGGAATATGTATTTATTCTTCTGCTTTCAATAGGTTCTATTTGGTTTTTCAAAACTGTTCTAACAAATATTTTCATTAAAAGGTATGTATTATGCTTTTCCCCATGTATACATTTCCCCATGCTGAAAATGTATGTATTATATTTGTGTGTTATTTTTCTGAGCTTGCTTTTGATCGAAGATAGTCCTACCCTCTCTTCTAAGTTGGGAAGGAGGGAAGAAAAAAAGAAAAGAAGGTAAAGGGAAAGACAAGAAGGGAGAGGAAAGAGAACCGTAAAGTAATGTTACAATTATATGATAGAAAGACTCTAAAAAATAATTGAAAACTTTCCAATTTCTGGAACCCAGCAGACACAAACATTTTTCTCTCTCTTTGACTCTTCTTAAAATTTTGCTTAAGTTCCATTAGAGATACTGGTTTATAAATTTGGTTGCGATGGGTTTCTCTTGATCTATATAAGGGTGATATCGACCTCAAAGAACTAGTAGTAAAGTGTTATTTTATATAATAACAATAATCCTGTGAAGGATTATTGTTATTTTTCAATTTTTTTAATTATTATTATTATTATTATTATTCTGAGACAGAGTATCACTATGTCGCTCTTGGTAGAGTGCCATGGCATCACCAGTCGCATCAACCTCAAACTCTTGGGCTTAAGCTATTCTCTTGCCTCAGCCTCCCAAGTATCTGGGAAAACAGCCACAATGCCTGGCTATTTTTTTTTTTTTTGTAATTGTTGTTGTTTAGCAGGCTCGGGCTGGGTTAGAACCCACCGGCCACGGTGCATGTGGCCGGCACCCTAATTGCTGAGCTACAGGCACCAAGCCAGTTCTTTAAATTATTATAGATACATAATATTTGTATATCTTTAGGGTACATGTGATTTTTTGATACAGGCTTACAAAAAAGCCTGTGGATTAATCTAATCAGGTAATTGTTGTATCCATCATCTCAAGCATTAAAAATTTCTTTGTGTTTAGGAACATTGCGATCCTACTCTTTTAGTTATTTTAAAGAATGCCCTAACTTATTGGTGATTATTGTCACTTTGTTGTGCTGTCAAATATGATCCATTCTATTATCTTTAAGCATATTTTACATCCACTAACCATGCCCACTTTATGCCCCTTTTAGGCTACCCATCTCAGCCTCTGGTAACCATCATTCTACTCTCTGTTTCCATGAGATCAATTGTTTTTAATATTTAGCTGCCACATATAAGTGAGAACATACAGGATTTGTCTTTCTGTGGTTGGCTTATTTCACTTAGCATAAGGTTTTCCAGCTTCATCCATGTTGTTGCAAATGGCAGAATTTCAATCTTTTCGTGGCCATGTGATGTTCCACTGTATTCCCTCATCCAGTGATGGGCACTTAGGTTGATTACATATCTTGGTTATTGTGAAAAATAAGGCAGTAAAAATGGGAGTAGGGAGAGCTCTTCTGTGTGCAAAATTCCCCTTCTTTGGATATGTACCCAGCAGTTGCATTACTGGGTCATAGTTATATTTTTAGTTTTTTGAGGAACCTCCATACTCTTCTCAAAATGGTTGCAATAATTTACATTCCTACCAGCAAGTGTACAATGGTTGCCCTTTCTTTACATCCTCCCCAGCATTCATCATTGCCTGTCTTTTTGATAAAAACCATTTAACTGGGATCAGATGGTATTTCTTTGTAGTTTTGATTTGCATTTTTCTGATGACTAATGATTTAAACATTTTTTCATAGGCCTGGTGTACTTTATATGTCTTCTTTCAAGAAATGACTATGCAGATCCTTTGCCCATTGTACATTACATTATTTGATTTTTTTTGTCCTATTTAGTTATTGGACCTTTTTGTATATCCTAGTTATTAATCACTTGTTAAATGGGTAGTTTGCAAATATTTTTGGGGTTGTCTTTTCCCATTTATTGAAGACTATCCTTTCTCCATTGTATGTTTATGGAAGCTTTGTTGAAGATAAATTTTCCACATATATGTGGACTTATTTCTAGGTTCTCTATTCTGTTTTATTGGTCTATGTGTCTCTGCTTTAAGCCAGGAACATGCTATTTTGGTTACGACAGCTCTGTAGTATAATTTGAAGTCAGATCATGTGATTCCTCTAATTTTGTTCTTTTTGCTTAATATAGTTTCAGCTATTCTGGATCTCTTGTGGTTCCATATAAACTATAGGATTCTTTTTGTCTATTTCTGTGAAGAATGTCTTCGGTATTTTGATGGGAATTGCATTGAATCTATTGATTGTGTGGTAGTATGCACAGTTTCACAATATCAAATCTCTTAATCCATGAGCTTGGAATATCTTTCCATATTGTCATGTCCTCTTCAATTTCTTCAGTATTTTGTAATTTTCATTGTGCAGGCCTTTCACTTTACTCCTTTAGTTAAACTTATTCCTAGATATTTTATTGTATTTGTAGCCATTGTAAACACGATTACTTTGTGGTGTCTGATTCAGATTATTTGCTATATATGTATAGAAATGCTACTGATTTTTGTATTTTTATTTTGTGTCCTGGAACTTTACTCAATTTATTTATAAGTCCCATTATGTGTAATTTTCATATTGAGTCCTTAGATCTTAAATATAAGATCATATAGTCTACAAACAAGGATAATTTGACTTCTCTCTTTCTAATTTGGATGTCTTTTATTTCTTTCTCTTGCCTGATTGATCTACCTATTACTTTCAGCACGTTGAATAACAGTGATAAAAGTGAGCATACTTGTCTTGTTTCAGATCTTAGAGGAAAGGCTTTCAGTTCTTCCCGCTTTTATATGATGTTAGCGACTGTGTACCTGTCATACACTGACAAGTAGTTGTTCATAGTAGACTCTGATGATCCTTTGGGTTCCTGCAATATCACAAGCAATGTCTCCTTACCCATTTCTGATTTTATTTATTTGGATCTTCTCTCTTTTCCCCCTAGTCTATTTTGTTTGTCTTTCAAATGTTTTTTGGTTTTCTTTGTATTTTATATTTTTGTTTCAATTTTATTTATTTCTGCTTTGATCCTTATTATTTTTTCCTTCTACTGATTTTGGGTTTAGTTGCTCTTTTTTTTTTTTTAATTATTTAAGATGTATCATTAGGTTAGTTGAAGCTTTTTTACTTTCCTGATGTAGGCTGTAAACTACTGCTTTTGTTGGAATTCTTTTCATTTTTTTTTAATTTTGATAGGGTAGAATATTTTTTCATTTTTTTCAATTGTTTTGCAAAACTTTTAAATTTCCTTCATGATCTCTTCATTGACTCACTGTTCATTCAGAGGCATATTATTTAATTTCCATGTGTTTGGGTATTTTCCAAATTTTGTTTAGTTGATTATTTTATCCCATTGTGGTCAGAGAAAATTCTTGGTATAAATTTTGTCTTTAATTTTTCAAAACCTGTCTGTAGCCTAACTTATGGTCTATCCTTAAGGATCATCCATGAGCTTAGGAGAAGAGTATACATTCCACAGCTGTTGGATACAATGTTCTGTAAATATATGTTAGGTCCATTTGACCTATAGTGCAGATTTATTCCCATGTTTGGTGTTGATTTTCTGCCTGAAGGAACTGTCCAATGCTGAAAGTTAGAGTTGGGGTCTCCATCAATTATTATACTGGGGTTGAGCTCTCTCTCTTTAGCTCTCATAATATTTGCTTTACATATCTGGGTACTCCAGAGTTGGGTGCATATATATTTAGAGTTGTCATATCCTATTGCTGAATTGATCCTTTTATCATTAAATAATGACCTTCTTTTTTCTTTTTACAATTTTTATCTCAAAATCTATTTTACCTAATAGAAGTTTAATGGCTCTTGCTTTTTTTGGTTCCCATATGCATGGACTATCTTTTTATATCCCTTTGTTTTCAATCTATTTATGTATTTATAGATGAAATATGTTTCTTGTAGGCAACATATAGTTGGCTCTGTTTTCTACACAGTCAGCCACTCTATGCCTTTTGATTGGGCAGCTTACTCCATTCACATTGAATGGTATTACTAATACATAAAGACTTAATGCTACCATGTTGCTTTTTGATTTCTGGTTGTTTTGTGTTCCTTTTTTTTTTTCTTTCTTGCTTCCTATCTTCTTTTGTTGAAAGTGATTTTCTTTGGTAGTGTGTTTTAATTTTTTGCTTTTTATTTTGTGTGTATTTTCTGCAGGTTTTCTAATTTGAAGTTACTATGATCTTGCAAAAATTTTATAACTAATTATTTAAACATATGAAAATTCTGCTTACAAACAAACAAGCAAAGAGGAAACTAACAGAAATTGTACCCTTAAACTCCATCCCCCTCTGCTTTTTAACTTTTTGTTATTTTCATCCCTATCTTTTTGTATTGTCTTTCAAAATGCTGGTGTTGTTATTTTGATAGATTTGGTTTTTAGTCTTCCTGCTCAAGATACAACTGCAGTTACAGCAATAGAATAGTCAATAATTGGGTCTTTACTGTTACTAATGAGTTGTTTACCTTCAGATAATTTCTTATTGTTAATTTATATCCTTTTCCTTCATATTAGAAATCTCCTTTTAGCATGTCTTGTATGATAGGTCTGGTGTTGATGAAATCCCTCAGCTGTGTTTGTCTGGAAAAATATTTGTCCTTCATCTTTAAAGGTTATTTTTTCAAGATACAGCATTCTAGGCTTAAGGTTTTTGTTTTTCCTTCAGCACTTTGAATATTTCATGCCACTCTCTCCTGGCCTCTAAGGTTTCCTCTGAGAACTCGGCTTCCAGATGTATTGCTGGTCCTTCACAAGCTATTTTCTTCTTTTTTCTTACTTCTCTTAGACCTTTTCTTTACCTGTAACCTTTAGGAGCTTGACTATTAAATGCTTTGAGGTAGCCTTGTTTGGGTTAAATCTGCTTGGTGTTCTATGACCTTCTTGTACCTGAATATTGATATCTTTCTCTAGTTTTTAGAAAATTCTCTGTTACTATTTATTTGAATACCCTTTTTACACTAATCTCTTTCTCACTACCACCTCTTTAGGGCCCACAACTGAAATTGCTCCTTTTGATGCTATTTTCTAGATCTTGTAGGCAAGCTTCATTCTTATTCTGTTTTTCTTTTCCTACTGTGCATTTTTAATAACTTGTCTTCAAGTTAACAAATTCTGTCATCTGCTTAGTTAATTCTGCTGCTGGGAAACTCCAGTGTATTTTTCAGTTTGTCAATTGAATTCTTAAGCTATAGAATTTCTGGGGTTTTTTTTTATTATTTTAATCTCTTTGTTAAATTTCTGTGATAGTCTCTGAATTCCTTCTCTGTGTTGTCCTGAAATTCACTGAACAGCTTTGAAAAGTTATTTTGAATTATTTGACTCAAAGGTTACTTATCTTCATCAATCTAGGATTGGTCACTGGTATTGTATTAGGTTCGTCTGGTGAGGTCGTGTCTTCCTTGATGCTTTGCTTTTTTTTTTTGAAGATAGCATCTCACTCTGTCACCTTTGGTAGAATGCCATGGTGTCATAACTCACAGTAACTGCTCAAACTTGTAGGCTCAAGAGATCCTCTCACCTCATCCTCCTGGGTAGCTGGGACTACAGGTGCCTGCCACAATGCCCAGCTAGTTTTGGGACAGGGCCTCACTCTTGCTCAGGTTGGTCTCAAACTTCTGAGCTCTGGCAGTTCTCCTATCTCAGTCTCCCAGAGTTCTAGGATCACAGGTGTGAACCACTGCACCCAGCCTTTCCTTGATGTTCTTGATGCTTATATAGGTTTGTTGATGATGTAAAGGTTTAGGTATCCATTTTAGTCTTTGCACTCTGGTCTTATTTGAAACTATCTTTCTTGAAAAGCCTTTCCACATTTCCAAAGGTAACTGAATGTTATGATCTAAATCTTTGGTCACTGCAGCAAGATTAGGACAGTGGGTGCCCCAAGCCTGGTAATGCTGTGACTCTTGCAGACTCCTGGTGGTACCACCTTCATGGAATTGGGTAAGATACAAGATAATTTTCTACATTACTAAGCAAAGTTTCTTGCTGTCTTCCCTCACTCTTTATTCTGGGCTGCTGGAGTTGGAAGAGTGATACAGGCACTTCCTTGTGGCAAGCAGCACTTTGTCACATCTGAAGCCAGCCTCATTGCACTTAAAGCCAGTGGTGACTATAGCCTGGCTACCTCTCATCTTTATTCAAAGCCCAAGGTTTCTTTAGTCGGCAGGTGGTGAATTATGCCATGATTTGGTTCTTCCCTTTAGGGCAGCATGTTTTTTTCTGGCCCAATGTGGGTCTGAAATGCCATCCAGAAACCAAGGCCTCAACTCAGGAGCTTCAGGGTCTGCTTAGAACTTTACTGTAGCTGAATAAGTTTTGGTGAGGGTGTGTCTTTGTTTTACTGTAGCTGTACCAAGTTGCAAAACAAAGTACTCTGAGCTCTTTGCTTCCCTTCTCCAAGTGGAATAAGACTCTCCCTGATTTGTACTGCCTATAGGCAGGTGAACAGACAACATAGGTACTGGGTTGACTGCAGTTGCTGATGTCTCACTAGGTCACAAGTACCCCAAGTCCACTGGCTCTGAGGTAGCATAGCCTTAGAAATTGTCCAAGAACTGCAGCTTTTGTGGCCCAACTGCCCTGTGAATTTAGTCCAGGCCTGAGACTGCTTTTTGTCAGCCACTGGTGGTACTGGCTATAACTTGTAGTTTGGAGAACAGGATTTGTCTCTAGCCAGGTTGGTCTAAACCTTCCCTCTGTGGGCACTGGCAGTATTCTGCCCTGTCCTGTGTTCCCCTGTGCCAGGGCAGCCCTAAGTTTCTTCATCCCTTCTCTTGGGTGCACAGATTCTCTCACACTTGATGCTCTGGCACAGCCGGCACTGCCAGGGGAATGGAGAAGGGTGGTATAGGCAATACAATATTGTCTTTTCTGATTTTTTCAGTGCCTCTCTCCTTGATATGTTAAAGATCAAAGAGATATGTTATGATTGTTCACCTGACTTTTTGTTCTTCTGAAGGCCCTTGCTTGCATGGATAGTTGTTGACTTTGGTGTTCATGCAGAGGTGTGATCACTGGGAGTTTTTATTTGGCCATCTTGCTCTGCTCCCTTTCTATTTACTCTTTAAATGTTTAAAAGAACTCATCATGAAGTCATCTGACTTGAGACTTTTCTCTGTGGGAAACTATTTAATTATCAATTCAGTTTTTTTACTTCTTATAGATCTATTCAGAAATTGAAGAGTAAAATTTCTAGAATAAAAGGTATTGGGAAGACAATATTGAGGAAAGTTTAAAGCAAGATTCTGAAAAAAGACAGCCTCAATGGGAGGACAGACTGGACTTAATAGCTGTGCTACTTTATATAAGTTGCTTACCCTTTCTGTTTTTCAGGTATCATGAATACAAAATTTTAATTATAATAGGACCTAGCTCATAGAGTAAAGCAAATTAAATGAGGTAATGTATTCAGAATCTTAAAATCCTGCATAGGAAATGATCAATAAATGCTGGCTATAAAATTATTAATTTTCTGAAAATAGTATTTTAAGTATTTTATTATTATGAACATTTTTGGGTTGCCATAAGTTATTGGCATTAGCCACAATGTCCTATTAATAAGAAGTGCCTTGACATTACTTTTAAAAACATATTTAGCTCATTATTTTGTACAAGTTTAAAATGTACAAAAGGTGAATTTTAGTTATTTTCATTATTAAAATTATTACACCGTAATATCAAGCACACAAACGTGTGATGAATTTGTTTAGTATAATGATAACTTTCTCTGCCTTTCTGTTTCTGCCCTTGTGTCTTCCCTCTGTCTTGCTTTCTCTCTCTCCTTTCTTCTACCTCAATGTATAATATATAATTATATATATGTATTTATGTGATTATGTTATTTTATTATATTGAAATCTATAATACATGTAATATTATTTAGGAGCATTTTCAGGTTTTTATAATCCTGTAGAAATATGATGTAATTGTTAGGATTTTTCAATATTCTATTAAGTACACTTATTAAAACTCATTTAATTTTTATAATATTTTTAGTACTGTATTCACTTCCAACTTAATTACTATATTAATGATAAAATATCTGACCTCTTATAAGGAAAACTAGTGTATTTTAAAAATTTAAAAATCAGATGTAAAACTAAATGAGTATGTAGGGGGAAAGTATTACTTAAGTACAGTATAAGAAAAAGAAGTAATGGCTAATTCAGGAATCTTTGCACAGAAGATAAAGATCATATTTCATATATAATAAGCAGTTAGGCTAAAGTTAAACTCTTATGGTTGTTAAAATAGGTTGTTAAAATTATGAATCCATACACTTTTTTTTTCTATGTGGCACTGGCTATGATATTTTAAGTAAAGGATAATGTTTATTTTATCTGATATCAAATTTAATCAACTCTCCTTTGTGTTTTTACATTAACTATGTACTGTGTTATTGAAGGATAATATTCTGTTGGGTGTCACTAGAACAGGCAAGAGACAGAAAAATGTGCAAATTAACCCATTTTCTCTGAAACAATTTAAGCTTTGTATCAAAAATGAAAAGGTGGGCAGCACCTGTGGCTCAAAGGGGTAGGGCACCAGTCCCATATACCAGAGGTGGCGGGTTCAAACACAGCCCCGGCCAAGAAAAAAACTGCAAAAAAAAAAAGGAAAGAAAAGGAATTAATATTTATTAAACATGATGACACATTCAAGGAATTTATTGCATAGAAGGGATAACTAAGTAGAAGGGATAACTCCCTTAACTTTCTTGCTTTGAGTTATAATTTTCCCCTGCATTGGTGAAGTAAGCTTTGAACCATATGGGACATCAACATCTGGAAGATGTATATTATATTTAGATGCAAATTGTTAATCACTCATTGTAAAAGTTCAAACTGTTCTGTGATGACAGACACATGCCATGATATATATTACTAACTGGATAGCTGGGTTCAGTTGTCAGTGCTACATGATTTACTGAAATTTTACAGTTTTCTCTCTTGTACCAAAAATGATTATTCTACATTATTCTCTCTTAAAAAAAGTTCTACTAACTCATGTATTTCTGTATATTTTACTAATACTCCATGTGTAAATTTACCAAGCACAGTAACAATGAATAAGTAGGAAATAACATTGATTTACTGACTCGAGCTTATTTTGAGATAGTCTATGTTTTAAAGAGTCAAGGCCACTTTTTCTCCAGGGATGGGGGTGGGGAATTGTTTTTCTTAATAGAAGCATAATATTTGAAAGCAGCCAAACAACTTTCTCACTTGTTCCAGGTATTTAAATTTATGTTGCTTATTTTTTTCTATGTATAATATATATTTATCTACCTTAGGTGAAAACAACATCAGAAGAAGGGAGAAAGAAAGCACCAAACCAAATTAAACCAGTAAGACTAAGCCAAAATTTAGTTGCAGCCAGCTTGATCAGTGATGTTTTATTCATCAATCACCTGCACTTACATAGAATTGTTTACGCGCAGATTTCAAGCATAAAAAGTAAATGCACCGCTTCATTTTACTTGTGTAATAGCATAGATTAATGTGATGCACATTAGTTTGTTAGATTCACCTTAGGTGTTCAGGTGCTTTGTAAAATGACTTCTTATTACTTGTATTAAATCTTTCTATTTTCAAATAAAATAAAAAGCCTTTTTAGATGTTTTACGACATAATGAGGCAGATTATGTAAGTCCCTAGGCTATTTTATGAAAGTAAGTTAGTTATAACAGAAAGAAGCATTAATGCGTTTATGTCACAGAGCAAATTGCTGATGAAAATTATATATTTATTCAAAGCTTCTGTGTTTTACAATCTAAAATATTAGCCAGTATTTCTGATTTTATGTTATAGAAGCAATGGAAATTTACAGGGTAAACTGATAGAAAATATGTGAGAAGCTCACTTTAGAAACATTGGTTCAGTAAGACACTATGAAGAGGGAATCTTTAAACAGAAATCTGCATAGTTATGAGTTAAGACTGAAAAGGTCCTAGGGAAGAGCCTTCCACATAAAGCTACTGTCATGTGCTAAGACCCTGAGGCAGGGACAGGCTTGGCAAGTTACTGGAACAGAAAGAGTACCAGGGTGTCATTCAATATATTCAGTTGGGCCTGAGCCCAAATCCATATTCTTTGTAATGAGCCAACCTGCTTCAAAAAGAACCTGCAGAAATTACAGGAGTATTCTTTCTGCCTCGAGCACGTACCTGATCACACTTTGCTTAAGGTCACTAAATATCCACTGATTATGCTTTTCTTTACTTTCTAAGGCCCTCACTTACGGCCTCTATTTTCCAATCTAACATCTATATTGTCATAACATTAATTTTACATGCTTTATGGAAAATTTCATTTCCAGGGAGGAATGGATGGATGAATGATGGGTAATATTATTTTCAGGAATTTCATTTCCAAGAATTTTACACATGTCCTTGAGCACTATTGGAGGAACTTAAAATCACAGAGACTGAGAATTCCACATTATGCATTATTATGGTAGTCACTGCTTTAGTCATGATTAATAATCTCCATCATTAGCTCTAAAAAATGAGCATTGAAACCTATTTTGTGTATTGCTGTTATTAGAGATTCAATTATTTGATTGAAGAATAGTATTTTGTTATATTGTGTGTTTTTATTAAAAAAGATGAATTGTAGTAAAATGTGTGAATAATTACATGTGTCAACTTTGTTGTAAAAAGAAGAGATTTCAGAAAATTAATTATTAACAAGTTGATAAAATAGCTTGAAATATACATTGTTCAGCTTATATAAAAAGTGTAAAGGCATTATATTAATAAAAGACATGGAATAGTAACAAAGTACAACATTCAGTGACTGGTTTTACAAAAGATCTTTGATTTTCCTTTTGTTTATCTTTCTTATGACTCCAGATAATTTAAGATATCTTTATAAGGCACATGGACATCTATTTCCAAGCTGTCTTAAACTATGTTTGCTTGTTTGTTTAAAGGATATTAAATAAAATTACTTAGAACTGCACTATACTTTGAACATACAATAAGACTAGATAAATTCTAGTATATAAAAAACCACACATAGGACAAATGTTCTTATGTTGAAAAATACGCCGAATTAAGGAAGGAAAAAGAATTCTTGATTCAAATGACCCATACATTATTTATGAACAGGTATAAATTTCTTCTTACCATATATGTACAATAATGTTTATCTTTTCTTTCTTCTTTTTTTTTTTTTTGGAGAAAAGAGTCTCACTTTGTCGCCCTCGGCAGAGTGCCATGGCATCACATTTCATAGCAACTTCAAACCCTTGGGCTTAAGTGATTCTCTTGCCTCAGCCTCCCAAGTATCTGGGACTACAGGCACCCACCACAACGCTCAGCTATTTTTTGTTGCAGTTGTCACTGTTGTTTAGCTGGCCAGGCTGAATTCAGACCCACCACCCTTAGTGCATGTGGCTGGCACCATAACTACTGTGCTACAAGCTCTGAGCCAATAATGTTTATCTTAATATCACTAATATAATACTTAAAATAATACTAATCAAGTAATTTTGAGACAGAAAAGGAGTGTTCCTGTGCCATTTAAATGCTTTCCCTACTCCAGATATTCTTTTCTAAGTTTGGAAATTGAGATATAGAATTAGGTGATCTCTAAGCATCCTTTGAATTTTGATATCTTTGGATTCTATATCAAGCCAGACTCTCAGAAAAAAAAAATGCCCCAAAGAATGACGAGTTTGTTTTGCTTTCAAGCACCAGTTGTCCTTTATTCTTACCATTCAGCCTTCACAAATGTAGCACAATGCCTTGGCAGAAGTATGGGGATGCAACGGTTCTTGTCCCAGCTCTGCCACTGACAAGCTTATGATTTAGATATCTCACTTAACTCTGCCAATTCTCATTTATTAAACTGAGATGAGCTTAAATAGGTTTATTTATTATAAATAATAAATTTCAATGAGAGATAAAGTTGCCCTTAATGTGAATCTTAACAATAATTATAGCCAACAAACAATGAAAAGAGTCTTAGTAAACAAAAGATTCTCTAACGTCTTCAAATCTTGATTTGTCTTTTTTCCCTTTAAAATGTGGAGTTATGATGGCCACTTACATACCTAAGCCCTTTGAATTGCCAATTCTTTGCTCTTTCTAAAGCTCTGGAGGTCTGTTTTATCTGAAACGCCTCTCAATTTGTAGCTCTCTGTAGGTTTCCACACTCAGAGCACAAAATCAAAAATAGAAAAAAAGTGAATAATCTCACACTAAATTTCTTACGACTAGTAATTTAAAAGATTCATTATCACAGTATGAAACAAAAAAGAAGGATCATAAACTAAGAATGTGAGAAAACTGTAGACATTGTTTGGGTACATGTCTATCTAGCTATCTGGATAACATCTGAATGTATGCTGTAGTGCTATTCAGGAGTGAATCAATAAATACATTTCTGCACTGATTTAATAGTGTGTTGTTGGAATTAGACTGTAGTTATAAATACTAATTAGAATTAAATCATTAGAAATGAAATGTGCGCAGCATCTTCTACTGGGCTGCTATAAATGACGAAGCTCAAATTCGTTGGAATTCGTCAGTTTTTGTTTCATAGTTCTGTCAAGGATTTATAAGACAAAAGTATTGAGGGGAAGTCCCTAGGCTTCAAAAGACTATAAAATCTCATTGAAGTTGGCTTCCTGCAAGTCAAATAAAAAGGAAAAAAAAGTCCCATTGGCACTCATGCACTGCTGAGTTGGTCAAATTGAGCCAATTCTAATTTTTCAGGGTTGTTGAACTCACCAGGGAGGACATGAGCAGACAGATGAAGTACAGAGGATACTCCATGCACCAGCATCAGCAGAATCCAAGTGATTTCTCAGCCTGCACATCCAAACCCCTGCATTTTGGATCTGAGTGTTCTCTAACATTTAGTACCTGTGGTGCCTCACTCAGGTAAGCCCTGCTTCCTCAGCCCTCTTCAGCTCTGAGCTATGGAATCTGGGTCAGAGAAAGGCTGACTTTTGCTTGCAGCTTTTCCAAGAGAGATGCAAAGCTTTGGAGTTCAGAAACCCTGTGGAAAACTGGGTTTGTGTCTCAGAGCTGAAGTCGCCACACAGGGAAACCAGGGAGATCTGGGAACAGCAGGGAAAAGACACCGAGAAGAGATAAACATTAAAGATAAAGGAAATGGGCTCGGCGCCTATAGCTCAACCGGCTAGGGTGCCAGCCACGTACACCTAAGGTGGCGGGTTCGAATCCCCAGCCCGGACCCGCCAAACAACAATGATGGCTGCAACCAAAAAATAGCCGGGCGTTGTGGCGGGCGCCTGTGGTCCCAGCTACTCGGGAGGCGGAGGCAGGAGACTCGCTTGAGCCCAGGAGTTGGAGGTTGCTGTGAGCTGTAATGCCACGGCACTCTACCCAGGGGGACAGCTTGAGGCTCTGTCTCAAAAAAAAAAAAAAAAAGAGATAAAGGAAATGGAGTGTTGCTGAGGAAGGGTGGCCAGTCTATGCCACAGTTTCCCAAACTTAGCACTGTTAGGCCAGGTAATTGTTGTGTAGGGCTGTCCTGTGTATATTCAGCAGCAGCTGTGGACCGTTACTAGATACCAGTAACAGTTACTAGATATATTTCAGTGGTCTGTCATATAGTAGCCCTCTTTCCAAGTTTTGAAAATCCAAACTGAATTGGATTCCAAGTTTTGAATTTCCAGAAATTGCCAAATGTTTCACAGAGTGGAGTGGGGAGCAGGTTGCCAAAATCTCCCATGGTTTTAGAACCAGTGGGCTATGCATTCTCACCCCATGGTTTGGATTAGCTATTTCCTACTTTACCATTTAATAATCATTCTCTGCCATAGACTGAGTTGTAACCTCCCCAAATTTATATAGTGAGGCCCTAACTCAAATGTGATGATATTTGGAGATGGAGGCTTTGAGAGATAATCAGGGTAGAAATTTGGGCTCTCTTGACGAGGTTAATGCCCTTATAAGAAGAGACCCCAGAGGTTTTGTCTTTCTTCCCATAATGTGGATAGCACACTGAGAAGGCAACTGTCTACAGACTGGGGAGAGAGCTCTTCTCATCGTCTGACCACAGTAACGCCCCAATCCTAGAACCCAGACTCCAGGCCTCCAGAACAGTGAGAAGAGAAATTCCTATTATTTAAACTGCAGTTTATGTTATTTTTTTATGGCAACACAAAATGGCTAAGACATGCCCTCTCTCCCAGAAAGTTTCCCCTCTTCCCATTCTTCTTCCCATTCTTCTTGAATGCCCTCTTCCCATTCTTCTTGAATGCCCTATTCTTTGCTCACTCAATGTAAATGTCATGGATACCTATTGCATACTATGTATTGTCTGGGAGATATGATAACAAGTAAAATGGACAAGGTTTCTCTCCTTAGAGAGCTTGCCTGTCTGAAGAGAAAACAGACTATAAAGTACATAACCATAAACAAAGGAGATATTTGGGGTTGTTCTGAAGCAAGTTAAATAGAGTGATGTTATAATTGTTTTCAAATAATTTGTCTTCATCTTTTCCTGTACTTGTACATAGTGACTTAATACTAGAGAAGAGTACATTGTTTCTGTCATTTTTCTGCTCATTTGAGAAAGTACTTTTCAAATATTAAAAAAAAAAAAGACTGCTAATTAGGAATTAGAGGAATACTTTAACATGAGTGGTCCTGAAAACCAACAATTCAATAGATACATTGGAAGTGAAAAGGAGGAGAGTAACAACCATGCTGAAGAAGGATCAAAGGTGAGACCACAGTGTGAGAACCAGCTGGGCTCATTTGAAGAACTGTAGGAAGGCTCCTGCTATAGGGCTGTAAGCCAGGGGAAAGGCAGGTCTGAGGGAAACAGGAAGAGGTGGGCATGGCGGTCGGACACAGACCTAGGAAGCCATTGTAAGGAGCTGGATTACATTTCAGTGGTCTGTCATACGTAGTGGTACTTCAACGCCATCTCTAACTGTCAAAACTGTTGTTCTCTTTTCCTTATTATGCACAGAGCCATAAGCAATTCTTTCAATGTCTTTTTTAAAAAAAATCTTTAAAATGGGTAACAATATATACCTTAGATAACAGCATGATTAAATAAAATGTACTGATGCTAATAGTGTCATTCTTAAATTGTGGTTAGAACATTGCTTGCTTATACCTCTTAATCCTCAAAACCAATAGGCTTTCTTCCTACCATAAGAATTGAAAAAAGACACTAGAACTCAGCATGGAAGACAGAATAGAAATTTGTTGGTGACAAATTCATAGTAAAAAGAGAAAGACACTCTAGAAATATTGGAATAGCATGGGGAAAGCACAATTATCAAAAATCCTGGAGCAGAGAGTGACTATATTCCATTATATGTGACTGGAATGTAAGGTACAAGCAGCAACAGAAGAAAAACTTTGTGGAAACTGATTATTATTTATATTACATGATTTTAACTAAAAGTAACTTTACTTATTTTGACCTCAGTTTCCTCATCTATAAAAAAGAGGCAATGACATCTCTTCCCCTCCATTACTGTAAGAGGGACATGATATAGTATTTTATCACAGAACCCAATACAAAGCAAATCTTTAAAATATTAGGTGTCTGGCCAGCTGTCTAAAGGACACATGCTTATTAGTGCACCTCATCCCCTATGCTCATTTCTCTCGATAAAAGTAAAAGACTCTGTTCTCAGATCATTTTCATTTTTGATGAATTTCTTGAATGAGAACACTGATCATGTATTTTAGATTCCTGAAGTTGGAATGGATGGTTAATACTCCAAGTCACAAAATCAGATCTTAACAAGCTGAAGTGATTAAATATAATAGATAAATGTATCAGAAAAACAGTTATCTATTTGAGATAAACCAGATATGGGTAAACAGCCATTTATATAAAATATCAACGGAACATTTGGGGGTGAATGCAAGCCCATAAGAGCTAAGAATGGGATATATTAGCTAAAAACTGCAAATGCAATGCATTTAAGTAGTATTCAGAGAGATGTGTGTCCAGTATGAGGTAGTAATTAACTCACTTCAATAAAACCAAAGAAACTTATCATAGTGACAGAAAATGGTTGGTATTTATAGAATGTTTGAATGATTGCATCTTTGAAACTGGTGGCTGAAGTTGTCAGTCTGTTAACTAACACTGTAAATCTGTCTCTGGTAGGGTCCATTCAGAATGAAGGTGTGAAAGATTCTCTGAAAGATATGAAAAGCAATGCCTTGAAAGGAAACAGAGCCCATGATATTGACCTTCATATTCTTTTTGATTCCTTTAATACCCCTTGTGTTAAAGAGGCCAGTAGACCAGTTGGCAGACCTTTTCAAGAAAGTTGACCCTGAATAACTTGCTTTTGACATATGGCCAATGGAAAGTCAGACTGAAATTCATCTGGGGAGTCTGGTTGAAATGTGCAATGATGGGCATGACATGTACTCAGCAAGAGTGTCACTAACCCATACAAGGGAATTGGCATGCTTACAAAGAGGACGCTCCAAAAAGAGGGGACAGAGAAAAGCACAGCCTTCATTTGAAATACACCCTTAGTGAATTTCAAGAGACTGGAACATGTTTTAAGGAAATCTGGGCTTGCTTTCAAAAACAAGATCCATTTATAGTCTGAGGGGAAAGTCACAGGAGGCTAAGGGGATGCTGCTTGAGATTCA
Source organism: Otolemur garnettii (assembly GCF_000181295.1). Classification (NCBI taxonomy): domain Eukaryota; kingdom Metazoa; phylum Chordata; class Mammalia; order Primates; family Galagidae; genus Otolemur; species Otolemur garnettii. The sequence continues at coordinate 2,040,257 of NW_003852602.1, read as the reverse complement.
CTTTGAATTCCTTGATTTTCCAAATCTTAAGCTCAAAGTCAAATTTAGGCCCTGCCAACTACTTGAACCGTGACAGGAGCTAAAAGGTTTTTATAAGTCCTTGAAAAATTACACTTCTTATGGTAACTATAGCTTGACGGTTTTAATTTTGCAACATCAATAATGGTGTCGGAGTTGGATAGTCCTTGTGGTACTTCTTATTTTCACTCCCTAGTACAGATTCTGCATAAAACCCTTGTTTTGGAAAAGTCTGACTCCTACAGGAATGACTATATGGTATTTTCTATAATATGATTTTCTTAAAGCCATGGCAATCATTAGTCGCTTTGCATTTTGGAGATGGATTTGACCCTCCGCAGCTGTGAAATTTTGTAAGAGCACATTAAAACCATTTTAAGAAACACACACAAAGAATTATACAGGAAGATGGAGAGCACAGATTAAGAACAGGTGCCACAGGGACAGTGCTATGTCTGGATTCAAGAGACAGGTAATAATAGATACAGATTCATTTGATCTTTTACACATCTTAATTTTATCTAGCAAGCCCTTTTTGTCTGTAGACTTCTTAGATCATTCATCTCTATGGTTTTTCATTTAATATGGCTCTTGCTCACAATTTCAGAAAAAAAAAAATACTTCCTGGTACTAAGCTCGTCTAACCAAAATGTTACTTTATCAGTTCTTTTCCACATGTCTATGCTCCTCCTCCATGTTCCTTTTTACCCGTTCCATGACACTTCTGAAAATAAGCCAGATAACCCAGGTTTTACTCTTAACAGCCCTCAAATCTCATTTGCAAAGCACAAAAAATTCTATTTGTCACTCACTGTAAATGTTCCGTGCATGCTAGCATGGGGTCTGCTCAATACTGCTGCCCAGGGATCCCAGCTGACAGAGTCTATGCCATGTTGTAGTTGTACCATCTGTGACACCTGGCCACTTCTCAGTACCTAGTGCAGGGAAAGAGAAAAAGTAGAAATTTTTTGTAAAAGTTGATTCTGACCTCTCCCTGAACATGATACAAATAAAGTATACTCAGGTTTCATTACTTGGAATTACTTACTTGGACTTGACTCACTGCAAGGGTATTGGTAAGTATAGGAAAGAAAAGTAATGTTGGTCTTTTCTTCTACTTTGCCTGTTTCACAACTGTAACACACAGCCCTTGAGGTTCTGATCAGGGGACTAAAGCTGTAAGATTTTGCTCATTAATGTGGGCTCAGCCACATCCCAAAGTTAACATTTCCATCTACCCTTGTGGTGAATTCTAGGGCCTGCTTATGAGAAGCAAAATATAGAATTTGAACTCATGGCTATAGCATCATCAGCACAAGTCACAACACTTTGGTTACAATCAGCAATGCTACCTCAGAGCTGACTTAGATATGATCTTAAGTGAATGAATGAATCATCGAGTTTTTTCACTCATAATACATCAGTCAAGAAACTGACATTTGAGTTTACTATATGCTGTGAGCTAAGCCTTCTACTTAACAATCTGAAAGAAGCATGGCATATTTCTACCTAAAAGGAGTTTTGGTTGTTCTAGGGAAGGGTAGTAAATAAAAAGAACATTGAAGCTCAGTGTGATAACTAATAAAATGAAATTTAAATGCAAATACACACATATATACACAGAGCATGCCAAAGTTATACTGTACTTTGAGTTGTAAGAGTCAGTGAATGCATATATATATTAAATGCTGTGGTGTGCCAGATGCCTCCTGCAAGACTAAGGCTCATCCCACCAGCTTTTGGGAGTTTGGTAGTTACTACAGCTCTCAGCATTGACAATCTTCACAAATTGCTTGGGGCTTAGTTAAGGTCATCCCCTATTCCTAGAAGGAAGCCACATTCAATATTGAACAATGGAATAGAAGTAGAGCCCAAGTGGACAAGGAGTATAAAGTCTTATCTGCCTTGCCTTAAAATTTCACACCTCTGAAGGGCTACTCAGCATCAGAGTTCCTTGTGGAATCACTGGAGGCTTTTTTTTTTTTAAAGGAGGTATTGGAGCTCATCTTCTCCATCTCCCTTTTTCTAATTTTTTTATGTCTTTCATAATAGTTTAACCCAAAGACTCCCCACCCTTACAAATGACTTAAAGGCAATTATTTTTTTTTTCTCAAGAGTAGTTATAGTGGCTCGGCGCCTGTGACTTAAGTGGCTAAGGTGCCAGCCACATACACCTAAGGTGGCGGGTTCGAATCCAGCCCAGGCCGCCAAACAACAATGACGGCTGCAACCAAAAAAAAATAGCCAGGCGTTGTGGCAGGCACCTGTGGTCCCAGCTACTTGGGAGGCTGAGGCAGGAGACTCGCTTGAGCCCAGGAGTTGGAGGTTGCTGTGAGCTGTGGTGCCACGGCACTCTGCCCAGGGGGATAGCTTGAGGCTCTGTCTCAAAAAAAAGAGTAGTTATAGCAAGCAGCTACTAAAATGAGATTTTGAAAATGAATCATTGTTAGACCAGTAGATGGTGAAAAGTGTACCAAATGGTTGGTAAAGCCTGGATACACCACGGTCACCACCATCACCGTCATCATGCCGTAGTGGCACCATTGTTAAAACATTCACCTGTAATGAACTGACATGTGGTGACATGGACAAGCATGTACTGTATTGTACATGTATCACAAGAGCAATGACCCAGACAATTGAAAACTTTGGGGAAAGTAGAAAAGATAGCTATAGGACTATATGGCTACTGTTAGGAAAAATAAGAAGAACCAAAAAAGGCACTGATAGATTAAGAGTGAGTAATCAACAACCAAAGTCGAAGTGTAAAAGCCTCATGGCAGTACAGAAAGTGACACATTTTTTCAAGTGTAAGGATATAAAAAGCTTAAGTTTAGGCCCAAAGCTTACATAAATATTTTTCAACTCTAGGGGAAGTTGAATTCTTCATTTGAGCCACACTGTAATCTGTTCCTGATTAAGAGACAGTGAAACCAAAGACATGAGATGGAAATGTACATACCTTGAATCCCCAGATCTCCCTGAAATATCTGAGCTCAGAAAAGAGATCCATCCTCGGGTAAGGGAAATAACTTCCCCTTTGCTTGAAGATAGTTCACAATCCTTGCCTTGTAAGAAAATACGCATGCCCATAAACATCATCCCCTATTCCACATGTGTGTGTGTGTGTGCTGCACGAAAACCCCAGGAGACATATCCTCAAAGAGAGTGGTGAAAATTAGTCCTGCCAGTACATTCATCTATATGCAGAGCATCCAGGTACACATTTTTGTGGAAATATAAGTGGTTCAAAGTAAAGAATATAAATATGAACTAACAGACATAGGCTAAGAGCTGGGCTCAATCATCAGGAACTTAGAAAGAAAACAATTGGAAAGCCAGGGATAGGTCAGGTATGGTGGCTCACCTCTGAAAATTGCTTGAGGCCAGGAGTACGGGGGCAGCCTAAGAAATACAGCAGAGACCCCTGTCTCTACAAAAAAGTTAAAATTAGTCAAGTGCAGTGATACATACCTAGAGGTAGGCGGCTGATCTGGGAAGACCTTTTGAGCCCAGCTGTTAATGGCTGTAGTGAGGTGTGATGATGCCACTGCATTTCAGCCAGGGTGACAGAGTGAGTCTCTTTCTTTAAAAATTAAATAAAATATCAGGAATAAAGATATCTAGGATACACATACATAAATGGACTTATGCAAGTAAGTATGATAATTTATCTCAGTTCGTATCTCAGATGTCTTTAATTGGCAATAATTATTTGCATGACAAAACATGACAATGGGGTGAGAGGAATCTGTCACAAGATTCAAGTTTCAAGTCAGGACGTTTACTATGTCCACAGTTTTTATGAGGGATTTTTTTGACAAGATTGGTCACTAGAGACAAAGAAAAATAACACAAAGATACTTTTTATAGATCATCAAGAGACGAAGACCTGTAAGCATGTAGTGGTAGAATGTCCATGTCATCCTTGCTTCTCTGTAGATAAACTTTTCAGTCCACATGTGTAACAAGTGTGCCGTTGAGATACAGTGAACAACTGTCCAGGTTTATCTGAGATGCTTCCAATTTAAAGAATGAAAGTCTCACATCTCAGAAAAACCATCAGTCCTAGGCAAATTGTCACTCTAAGGGGTGAGTTTCACTGTAAATATAAATTTCTTAGAACAGGTTTGAGAGAAAATGGATTCAGAAAAAGATTTGAATGCAGAAGAATACCAGTGAAGAAGGGAAGGCAGCAAGATAGAAAAGAGGGAAGTAGAACTAGGATGCAGCCCAGCAGAGATGACAGCTAGTTCTGGAACTAGTGACCCTTCACAGCTGTCTCAACTTAAAGAATAATGGCTAGGGATCTGTATTCCAATACAGACCACTTTTGGGATTTCAGTTTATCCCCAGAGAGGGAGTTTACACTTGAATACAGTCAAAATTAATGAGACTCAGTTATAAGCCATCAAAACCCGACTCTGATTCTCAGGTGATGGAGCAATGAGCACCTTGGCCGTCAGTGGGAGAACTGAGCCATGCATCTCAGCATCCCCTAGAGTTCTCGACCTGTGGGTCGTGACCCCTTTGTAACAGTGAAAATACATCCTGCATATCAGATATTTACATTACAATTCATAACAGTAGCAAAATTACAGTTATGAGGTAGCAATGAAAATAATTGTATGGTTGGGGGTCACCACAACATAAGGAACTGTATTAAAGGGTCATGGCATTAGGAAGGTTGAGAACCAGTGCCCTAGGGAGAACAATTCTACAAATAATCCCCAGGAAACTCCCTTTAGCACCTTGGGGATTCTTGTTTGCGCCTTGGCTCTTTGGGAGGGTTTACAACCTTTCAGTAAGTCAGCTTCCTTTTGGTATATTCCTTCCAGTTTATTTTGGAGGCTACAATTCAGCTACTTGTGTACATGTTAATAAATGCATTTCCAGCTCTAGGGAGGGAAGAGCATATTAATTATTAGATGGATAGGCCTTTCACTTCTTTACTTAGACATGATAAGTGAAGCATGCCAAGTCTTTATTCCTCTGCCCTTTTCCACTAGGTAAACTTTTGTCAACATCAAAGTGCAGCCTAACTGTGCAAAGCTGACCTAGCCATAGGATTTGTCATTCCTCTGATACGTGTAATCTTTTTCTTTTGCTGTCACTTAATTCTACTCCCTGGACTTGCCTATAAGTTTCTAAGAGAGAGCCAACTCTCTACACTTCAAGGAGAATGTCTTCTCAAATTTCACTTTACAGGTAGGATATTCCCTCTCAGACTTTTGCTTCCAAATACAGAGTAAGACACAGGCTATGTCTCCGCAGATCACTGGCACCCCGGTGCAAAAATCACTAGAAGAAAAATGCAAATAATTCTTGCAAATTAAAGACGTCTGAGATATGAACTGAGACAAATTGTCACTGATATTACTATAGGTTCAAAAGATTTTATCTTTAAAGCCACTTTATTGGATATTCAGTAAAAGCTAGAACTATGGAGTTGGACAGTGTGGCTTCCAATTTTACCTCCTCCTACCAGTACATGTGTTATTTTGAGCGGGTTAGTTAAACACACCAAGCCTCAAATACACTATCTTTGAAAGAGGAATGATCATAGGTAAAAATGTTATCGATCCTCTGCCCAATCTCTTCTTCTGTGACAGCAAACTTATCCCTCTGCTACAGGCATTGCCTTGTCCTAGTGCATACCTGCACAGTCTGCCGAAGTATTTCCCTTTACCAGTGAGGGCCACCTGAAGTGCTGGGAGGTTATGTACCCTCAATTCAGCCAGCAATTGATTTTGAGATAAGCATATGTCCTACTTCTGACCAAATAATTATGAAAAGTGTTTTATTAGAAAATGGGGAATTTTTTCTCTTTAAGAAGAGACAAATCTTTTTCCATTCTTTGTATGTGGCTATGTTCCCACATACTTAGTGAAACAGTTGTAGCCGTAGATAAGTCACACTGATCTTGAAACAACATGAAATTGTCAGAACAGACATAAAGCAAAATAAAACAAAACTGAGATTCTTGGAAACACATATAATTTCCAAAATAAAACATTCTGGGGCCTTCTCTACCATTAAATTTCCTATTATACTAGTTAATGCGTGTCATCAGTATTTAGTGTGTTGATTCAAAGTTTTTGTTACTTGCAGCCAAAAGCAGATTAACAGGTAGAAAGAGAGATTGAGAGAGAGAAGTGTGGAGAAGAGAGATGAAGAAGGAGGAGGAGGAGGGACAAGAGGAGGAAGTAAAGTAAGAGGAGGAGGAACAGGAGAGAAAAGGACAGAAAGGGAGGAAAGAGAAAGGGAGAGAGAGTATGTGTCTTGGCATCCACTTTGACTGCCTTGTTCTAGTCCCTAAAATAACCTCACATACTTCCCCCAAACACCACTTACTTCCCTCTTCTACTTGAGCTAGATTGAACAAAGTTTCACTAAAGGGGACCTAAAAGACTACTATTGATTAATTTATCTTTCAAAGTTCTTAAAACAGTAACAGTACAATAAAACACTCAATGGCTATTAGCTATTTATAGCATTCTTAATTATCAAGATAATCATTATGCTCTTTTATCACTCCTTATGAAACTGAAGTAGTGATTCTTAAAAACTAGTTTCACATTGATGCCACCTATGAAGTTTTTAAAAGTTAATGCAGCCCAAACTTTCCACTTTCATTATAGTGTTTGAGGTCTTTAGTGGAAACAACTAGAGAAGTAGACAAAATACGTGAAACAGATTTTGACAGCCCTTGTCCAACAGGCAGCATAATATTATGATGTCTGAGAGACAGGAAACAAATGAGCTATTTATTCACTATTTCCCCAGCTTTTAACTTAGAGGAACTTTGTAGACCCAGTGTAGGGAGGTGGAACCGCAACATTGCAAGGCAATATTCTTGAAATTAGAAAGCAGATATCAGAGTTAAGGGAGGCTTAAATAGATCCTAAATGCAGAACATTCCAAAGGATAAATATATACAGAAAAAGAACTCCAGAAATCTACAAGAGGTCCCATGATTCTATTACTGAATACAAAGGTGTGCATGTGTAGGGGATAATTCCATAAGCCAAGGCAAAGTAACACTACCAAAAAGCTGAAAATTAACCAAGTCTCAGTACTCACATAAGGCTCATAGTCTTTTTAGTTCTGACTAATCAGGGTGGAGATTGCTAATTGGGCACCCAAAGTACCCAGTAGACAACAGATTGAGTCACAACTTAGTAGTAGGGCAAAACTATTTCTGGAAAAGATTGCAGGCAAATACCAACAAATTTTGAAACTAGCAAAGTTAGCAAGTCTCAAACTGATAACTTAAGTGCCAAACAAAACAGAATTCAACATTTGTAAAAGGAGACAACAAAATTCAGACACTTGTCAATGTTTTATTCACAATGTCAAATGCCCACTAAAAAATTATTGGGCAGATAATTCTGGGTAGCTTTTGTGACTAGTTCTGTTCTTCAAAAGTGTATATGTTGTAATCTAATACCCAATGTGACAGCATCTGAAGGTGGAGGCTTTGGGAGAAAATTAGTCATGAAGGTGGCACCCTCATGAGTGGGATTGGTGCCCTCATACGAGATGCTAGAGAGCTAGCTTTCTCTCTTTCTACCATGTAAGGATAAAGAAAGTCAGCTGCCTGAAACCTGGAAGAGGACCTTCACCAGACTGATGTGCTGACATCCTGATCTCAGATTTCCAGCCTCCCAAAATGAGAAATATATGTTTGCTGTTTAAGCCACCAGTCTATGGTAATTTGCTATAGCAGCCCAAATTAAATGGGATATTGCCAAGGCAATATCAGGTTTGTAAATTTAATATACCAACATGGTACAACAAAATAAACAATAAATAACAACAAAAATAAATAAACTACAGTAATCCAAACTGCTTGCATAATATGAAGATAGTGAACAACTAGAATTAAATTGCCTGTAGGCAGAAAAAGTTTCCTATAGGCAGAACCAAATTCCCTCCAGTTCTCCCTATGCTCTGGCCACAAAAATTTGAAAATACAAGTATAGTTACTATTGAAGAGAAAAGAGAAAAGCTTCCTTTGGGCATTTTTTTCTCCCTAAAGCCACATAAGAAGGAGAAAGTCTACCCACCTTGAAATGTTGAAAAAACATGTAGGTATATCAAAGCATTGAGTATAGGAAAAAAAAATTTTTAAAAGTTTTTGTCGGCAGAGGTGGGCGAAAAGAAAAGAAAAACCCTTTGAAAAATGCATGAGACGGCAAAGAAAGAAGAGAAAATCAGGATGTTGCAAAATAAAATAGAGTAAAACGTATCAAAGAAAATACAACCTCTCCCCAGCCCTTCCCCACCCACACCCTTCCCCCTGAAGAACTAGAAAGAAACATACTTTGCTCCTCTGACAGTAGAGGGCACTCTTCCACTAGAAATCTTACCCATTCCAACTGCCATTCTTGCAGAGGGGTGAATAATCTCCATCTGTGGGGAGCGGGGAATACACACACATATACACAAATATATATGTGTGTGTATATATATACAATTTTTATGTGAGTTTTATTCCATTATCTTAGCTTCTTCAAGGATTCTGATTATATAGATGTTATCCCGTTGACTCTTCAGTTTCAACCATTTATTTTCCCACATCATTTTTACTTATTTGCCTCATTTTTGTTGTATTGTTTCCCTGTTTATTTCAGTATCTTTTTAATATGTTCATTCAAATACATTGTACTTTGAACACTGCATAATGTGGTCTTAATTTCTATTGTGACTGTCTTTTTCTTCTGTTTTCTTTTTATTTTATTTTATTTTACCATATTTAATTTCCTTTTTGTCCATTTATTTTGTTGTTGTTGTTGTTGTTGCAGTTGTAGTTGTTGTTTTAGCTGTCCCAGGCTGGGTTCAAACCCACCAGTCTTGGTGTATGTGGTTGGCGCCCTACTCACTGATATGGGTGCCACCCTTTGGTCCATTTCTATTTTGGCTTTTTGAATTTCTGTTTGAAATTGTCTTCTCGTATTGTGAAATACTTATTTGAGTATAATTAATTCATCTTTGAATATTATACTACAGATTTTTCTTTTCCTTCACAACTCTGCTAGTCAAAATTCAGATGATTCCATCTCTTTCAGTTGGTTCCCTTATCTTCCCCAGCAAACAGCAGCTCAATCATTATTTTTCCAATCCTACTCTGAGGTCCAAACTCCTAATGTTGTAAATGCACGGTGAATGAAATCTCAGAATATGTAACTTATGAAACACTAGTACATTGCAAGTCATTAAGAAGGAAAATTCTTCAGCCTCGTCTGTTGTGTTGGAGCATAAAAAGGAAGGAACATTTCTTCCAGGATGTTAGAGGATACTCCAAGGATGCTTCTACTGATGATAAGAAACAAACAGACATTACTCCCAGTTTTAAAAAATAGTTTGAATGCTCTCACCTTTCTTCCAACTAGGAACCCTGCCAGAGCATTACATAGCACATTAAATATTCAAATGTCAGGTGACATTTAATGACTAGAAGCTACATTCATCTATCTATTCATTCCATCATTTGGAAAAGTCTATTTAACTATCAGCTACATGTGAGGTGCTCTGGCAGGTTGTAGCTCCAAAGGTATAAGATACAGTCTTTGTCTTCCAGCAATTTATTGTATACTAAGAGGGAGACAGGAACAGACAAGACACTTCAGTAAAATATAATGATATTGTCATCGACCTGGGCAAACACAAAAGAACTGTGCCCGAGATGGAGAAAAAGCAAATAAAGACATCATTCCCACACAAAGGAGGTGAAAATTTGGGTGCAATTTTGGCAGATTAAAATATAGTTTACTCATACATACAAATGGGAAAGGGTCTTTGTATCTGTTCACTATTCTTGCAACAATGTTGTATAATGTACACCCACAAGATCTCAGTAGCAGACAATAAGCATTGAATTCTTACACATGCAGTTAAACTGGGCCAATTCTGATGATCTCAGGTGACTCGATTATACACCTTGGGGTAGCTCTGCTTCAAGCTGCAGAGCAAGCTGGACTTGGCTTATCTTGGATGTAATCTATGGCTTCATTGTGAAAGTCAGCTGTCACCCAAAGGAAATGCTTTTCTTGATAGGGATAAAGGGCAAGAGAATGAGAGCATAGCATCATGGTGCATCTTGGGGCTCGAACCCAGACATTTCCCAGTCCTGAGTGCTCTCATGATTCATGGTTTATAGTAAGTCACTTAGACAGTGCAGTAACAATTGGATGGCAAAGTAAATCCATCCCACTCTGCTGGATGTTATCAAAAACTTCATGGTAAGGAGAGAGACCATATAATAATATACTTCTGGAAAGAAATAAATTGTGAATAAATGATTCAACATACTATCAAGTGTATTCTCAGCTGAAGTAATAGTATGAAGCAGAATTATATTTAAAAATAACATTTCAATATATTTTATGAAAATATATTAAATCTTTTATGTAAAATGTAATTATTAAAATTAAATCATATGTACATATGAAATTTTAGAGTAGTTCTTTTGGATTGAATAGGGACAGAGAAAACTGGCAAAAAGATAAGGATATAATGATCTGTGCTATTTTTCACTAAAAATAAACATTTAATTTCTTTCTGAATGAATATTTGTTTAATGATCAAATTCATTCCCTTTTTATTTATTGTCTGTCATCTTTTATGCACGATTCTAAATAGGTCTTATTCATTAAGTTAGCACAGAGGAGGCAGAGAGTATATTATAAGTTTTCAGATGATGGTGAGTCTTTCCCTGCCACATCCTAGTGAAATTATTATAATAAAGAATGCGTCATATAGATTTGTACTTTATGAGATGCCATGGGGAAGACATGAACATAAATTGGAAATTGAATGAAACAGAATATTTATACTTCAGAAAACTAACAATTTCCAGAACAGCAAATAGTGCATGCTGTTTTGTGAAATGAAAAATTCTGACATCTTTACCTTTCATCAGCTGGTTAAAAATGACACATGATGGATCTTAAAATATTTAAAACCGGTACGAATAGCCTATTTCATTCCATTTCCAATTTGCACCAATATCTCTCCGTCTGTATCTCTCAAAATGTAAACTCAAGTGTACTAACCCGTGGAGAAAATTTTATTAACACTACTGTTAACGTGAAAGAAAAAAAAAACTATTTGGGTCTGAGGTTTGGAGAGTAAACATGATTCTGCAGGAATTTTCTTCTAATTGTTTTTACATCAAAGTATTTGTTTTCAAATGGAATTAAAGTTCCTAATGGAATCATACATTGCTGTGGTTGCACAGGCTCTTCATTCATAATAAGATGTAGTAACTTTAAATTTTTGTATTTGGAAACCTTGAAATATGTTTCCAAATATCACATATCTTATATGTACACATTTTTAGTCATGTTATTATATAATTTCTATTAGAAGTCTTCAGAAAAGTTTATTTGGGGGCACAGTTTGCTGTCATGATTAAGAGTTAGGCTTCTGGTCTCCTTCATCATCAAAGCCAGCAACAGCCAGTCAACTGTATTTCATTCCTTAACTCTCTCTTAGTCCTTATTTTGCCTCATCTCTCTGCTTTCCCGTCTGTCTTTTTTTTTTTTTTTTTTTTTGAGACAGAGCCTCAAGCTGTCCCCCTGGGTAGAGTGCTATGGCTTCACTGCTCACAGCAATCTCCAACTCCTGGGCTCAAGCGAGTCTCCTGCCTCAGCCTCCCAAGTAGCTGGGACCACAGGCGCCCGCCACAACGCCCGGCTATTTTTTGGTTGCAGCCATTATTGTTGTTTGGAGGTCCCGGGCTGGGGATTCGAACCCGCCACCTTAGGTGTATATGGCTGGCGCCTTAGCCACTTGAGCCACAGGCGCCGAGCCTCCCCGTCTGTCTTTAAGAGTTTATGTGATTGCATATGGCCCACCCAAATTATACAAGATAATTTCACTATTTTAAAGTAACTGTAATCCATCTACAGTGAATAATCTTAATTCCATGTACGAGGTCCCTTTACAGCAATAGTCAGATTAATGTATGAGGATGCATATTTTAGGGAGAGGAAATGAGTATTTCAGATTCTGCCTACTACACTGCTTCACAAAGTTCTTTTAGGGATTAAATGACATAATACAGTCCTGGATTATTTAATGATGGGGCTACATTTTGAGAAATGTGTTCTTAGGCAATTTCATCATTGTGCAAGCATTGCAGAGTGCGCTTATACAAACCTAGATGGTAGACTGTTGCTCCTAGGCTATACACCATGTTATTGTATTGAACACTGTAGAAAAGGTACAGTAAAAATAAAATGTTATAATTTTATGGGATCACTGTCTTATATGCTGTCCGTTGTTGACAGAAACATCATTATGGGGTGTGTGATTATACATATACAGTACTTTGTATAGTCATGGACATAAACAATCTTAGTAAATGATAATTGCTGATTATTCAGTAGGAAGTATTTGGGCATATTTGCTTTATCTTATAAAAAACTAGAGAAATGGAATTCAGTTTTCAAGGGCAAGTGTGTAATCATTGGGGTGAGTGGAATTGTAAATGTATACCATACTTTGAGTAAAACTCTTATTTTAGAAATGGAAATTCAGATATGTCATTTTTTAAAAGTTCTTCAATATATAAGGAAGGCTATAGATTTAGGCTTCACCACATATTTCCCACATGACCCTGGGTCATTTCCTAACTCATCTCAGCCCTCAGAGTTTTCAGCTCTGAAATGGACATAGTAATGCCTACCATATTAAAAAAATAAATAAAAGGATAAGGACAGTTCCTATTATATCTTCTAAAAAAAATAACTACTCAGTAAAGACAAGTTTCTACCTCCTCGCCCTCATTTCAAACACAGGTTTTGGAATCAAGTCAAAGGGAGTGCTACTGCTTCCCAGTTAATAACGCGCCTTCATTTTCCTAGTCAGTACAAGGGTGATGATTCTTCTTTTTTTCTCATTAAATCATAACTATGTACATTAATGCATTTATGGGGTACAATGTGCTGATTTTTTATACAATTTGGAATGCTTACATCAAATTGGTTAGCATAGCCTTCACCTCACTTACTTACTTGTTGTGTTAAGACAATTATACTCTTAATAGATTTGACATGTGCCCTTGCAATATGCACAGTAGATGAAGTCTCACCAATTACTCTCCCTCCCCCCGGCCTCCCCCCTCCTCCCCCCTCACCCTCCTCTTTCCTCCTTCATTCTGGGCTCCTTAGGACAGTGGTAAATTAAGTTAGAAAGCCCATGACTGAGTGCTTACTAACTTTCCCATTCAAAAGTATAACACATTTTAAAGCATTTCAAAATCTTTATATTGACACATTTTCATCTCTCAGGTCTTTTATTCAGTGATAGAAGTGTTCTAATTACTGTGATAAGAATGACTGTAAAATACAAATCTGTTTGGAAAATGCACTGTTAGCTAAGTATAGTCCTGATGTCTGAGCCATTGCCTCAGGGTATTCAGCCCCAGTGGTTTTGTGAGACTGTGATCACCCTTAAGCCTTTCAGCGGCAACATCTGAAAGGCTGTAGTTTGCCCTACTATTTATTAATATGTGTTATCTATATTTCAAAATGAAGGTTCTGTATCTGTGTGCTCTGTGATCACTAACAAAGTGGTAGGCAAGGTCAGGGAAGATTAGCTGGGATTAAATGTAATTTGATATTTGACAATGATAATGAAATGTGTATTTTATTAGAACTTTACTTGTTGGCAGCACCTGTGGCTCAAGGAGTAAGGTGCCAGCCCCATTTACCAAACCCAGCCCTGGCCAAAAACTGCAGGAAAAAAAAAAAAAAAAAAAAAAAAAA
>NW_003852602.1:1987331-2026400 GCF_000181295.1 Otolemur garnettii | reverse complement strand
AAAAAAAAAAAACAAACAAACAAACTTTACTTGTTAAACAGGCATAGTTTTTAATCTAGAAAACCTGATTATACCTGTCAAAATGTTTTACAACGTTGAAGAAGTTGTGTTTTAATAAAACTAACCACCGGTGAGTGTGCCTGTCTTTGTGGTTATGTGGGTAATGATATATAGGAAAGTTATATTAAAGGAATATACACTTATATATGGAGAGAAACTTATATATATATATGCTTATAACTAGTAATGATACATAAAATTATACAGTATTCTTAGGTTATATGTATGAAGCACCATATAAATATATAAATATTAATAATTAGTTATGGCATATATAAATAATATATTATGTATATGTACATGCCAAATGATGGCTATTTTTTTGCAGTTTTTGGTTGGGGCTGGGTTTGAACCCGCCACCTCTGGCATATGGGTCTGGCGCCCTACTCCTTTTAGCCACAGGCACCACCCAGTGATGGCTATTTTTATTGTGATTACCAAACTCCATAGATCATTGTGATAAGTATTGGTAAGTACTATAAGACTTGACTATATACTATTTCTTTTATACTAGATTGCAAGTTCCTTGAGGGAAGGGACTATAGGAAAATCCCCTGTGTAAGAGATAGATACAAAGGTGGATACAGATATATAGATATTTCATTATATTTATTTCAGGGAGAAAATATTAAACACCTATAAATGGCTAACAATTTATGCTCAGAGAGGTAATAAGATGCCCTTTAGAGAATGAAGGCAAAGGAAATATGGAAACACCTGTACACACTTAACATGTAGTAAGATCGTACAACAAGTACCTTCAGATTAAATTATGAATATCTTCTCTTTCAATAATCCTGCCTAAACTATGAGATCATTTGCAAGATTATTCTGATAATTTCTATACTATGGTCAAAACATATGAACATTTCTCTGGTTTTTGTGTGCATTGATTTTATTTTAGTAACTCCCATAAAGAAAACACCAAAGAAGTACTTCCAATGTTAATTAGGTTATCCAGCTGACTTCATTTCAAAGTTTTATTTTCTGTTGGGTAATATTGATTTATTTTTAAACAGCAAGAGATCTTTTCTGAAGCATTTGATTTAAAAAAAAAATGTTGGTTACTAGTCATTCTCCTTTTACTAGGAGATGCTGTCAAGGTAATTGGCTTTTATTGTACCTGGAGGTAACTGTGGGTAATGGTTAGGACTGTATACTTTACAGAGATTAGCAGGCAATAAACTAGCTTCTGCCTGGGCCTTCCAACCAAGGGCATCCCCTGTTTAATCTAACAACCTGCTGTGTAGGAACTATTTCTGGAGGTATTTTCACTTAAATGGGACATCCAAGAAATGTCTTTTTGAAGTACAAGACCATTGTGATTCCTTAAAATACTACTGCCTAAAATTTCTTCTCACAGGGGATGTGAATGTTACCAGTAAAGAAGAACATCAGAGAAATTTATTGAGGCATTTGAAAAGCATTATGTCCTTGACTGATGTTGAGACCATGGATACAGAAATGAAGAAATTAATAAAATGTGGTCCCTTCCTTCAAGAAACTTGTAGTCTTGTAAAAGAAATAGCAAGTTGGCTCGGCACCCATAGCTCAGTGAGTAGGGTACCAGCCACATACACCAAAGACGGCAGGTCTGAGCCCAGCCTAGGCCTTTTAAACAATGACAACTGCAACCGAAAAGTAGCCGGCCATTGTGGTGGGCACTTGTAGTCCCAGCTACTTGGGAGGCTGAGGCAAGAAAATAGCTTAAGCCAAAGAGTTTGAGGAGACCTGTGACACCATGACACTCTACTGAAGGTGAAACAGTGAGACTCTGTTTTAGAAAAATAATAGTGAGTAAACAATTCATTTTTTAATATACTACTTACCAACGTCTATCACAGTCATCTGTCTGATTTGGTAAATTATAATAATAAGAAAAATCTTTACTAAGCACATCATCTGAGTCAACAGTAAATATAATTTCATCTGGTGTTCACAATAACCTATTGTGTTGTATGATCAGCCCCTTTTTCCTGAAGATTAACTGGGGTTAGAGAGATTGACTGACTTGTCTGACATGGTGTGGGTAGGAGGTAGCACAGTCAGCAACTGAGCCTGTCAGTAGAGTCATCACTGTGGTGCGTAGACAAAAAGAGAGAGTGGAGGTAGGGGTGGGAGAGTTGTGATATCAAGGAATGACATTCAAGGATTCACAAAAAAGGTTGCTTTTATCATATGAAAAAAATATGTGCACTCATATGTTTATTGCAGTACTATTCACAATAGCACAACTGTGGAATCAAGTTAAGTATCCATTGTCAGATGACCAGAAAAAGAAAATGTGGTACGTACACATGATGGGATACTAGTCAGTCATAAAAATGAATGAAATCATATCTTTGAAGTAACAAAGATGGAACAAGAGGCCAGTATCGTAAGTGAAATGAGTCAGACACAGAAACACAGATGTTGCGTGGAGCTAAATAACGTGTAAACATGAATGTAGAATGGGGAATAAGAGACAATAGAAACTCACAAGGAGACAGGGTGAGAGGGAGAAGAATGATGAGAAATTACGTAATGGGTACGATTTTCATTATCTGGATAATGACTATCCTAAAAACTCTGACTTAACCACTATGCAATCCATACACTTAACAAAATTCACTAGTCCTGCATAAAAAATAATTTAGGAAAAGAGATTTTAAACAAGCTGATTTTAAAAAAGAATGCCTGGTTTTCATTCAGACTGGATGAACATAAAGAATTTCAAAAGGTGGATAGAACACAGGTAGAAATGGAAAAGCCTGAAAAACCTTGCTGGAAGAAGATATACAAATATCTTCCATACATAAGCTGGAAGTAGGCTGTAAAGGGGGAGGGGATCATCCTATATGATTCTGGAAAGATAGTTACATGATGATCAAGGATTTTAGATTATAAATTTCAATAAGTGCCACAGAACAGGCTGAGGCAAAAGAGGTGCATGACGGGTGTAGAATCCAGAAAGGTAACTGTTCAGAGTGATGGTGGGATCAGAGGGAAAATGATCATCTCAAGAAAAAGGATATTGAAAATGTCCAGAAGAGAATGATGAACTAAGGCAGAGGCAATAGAATGGAAAGATCAGGAATTAAAGAATACCTGATCCTGATGAAGGAGAGCTAGACTGATGAGACTTCGTATTTCTAATTTAGGTGACTGGGTGAGAGAGGGGCTTGAGGGTTGGTGCAGGGTGGCGGAGGGGCAGGGAGAAGTAGGATGATGAGTTATGGCACATTATTTTGCCAGAATGAAAAATGAGATCTTTCATCTATTTTATTTTCAAATTAACAGTTGATGCCTCTGTGATACAGTTTACCAACCACACAACATTTTGAACCATAACTGATAAGGTTCAGTTTATCCAAGTCCTGCCTTCCGTGCGGTAGGCTGAGGACCCCATCTAAATCTATGAGGTTGCCTACCAGACTGCATGCTCTGGGGAAACAAATAGTTAATACACCTGGAGCACATTTTTACTTTTTCTTAGCACCTGGACCCTATTAGTTTATAAGCTGTCCTCCTCACCATAATCTTATTTATTTATTTGTTTATTTGTTTATTTTTGCTCTGTCTTGCTCTTTTCTGTCGCCCAGGCTAAAAAGCAGTTCACTGCAACCTCAAATGCCTGGGCTGAAGTAATGCTCCCACCTTAGTTTCTGGAGCAGCTGGGACTATAGGTGGCCAGCACATCCAGGTAATTTCTCTTGCTCAGGCTGGTCTTGAATTCATGACCTCAAGCTATTCTCCTGCTTCAGCTTGCTAAAGTGCTAGGATTACAAACATGAGTCACCACACTCTGCCTTGGACCCTCTTTTTTTTTTTTTTTTTTTTGAGGCAGTCTCACTGTGTTGCCCTCTGTAGAGTACTGTACCATCACAGCTCACAGCAACCTCCAACTCTTGGGCATAGTGATTCTCTTGCCTCAGCCTCCCAGGGAGCTGGGACTACAGGCACATACCACAATGCCCAGCTATTTTTTGGTTGTACTTGTCATTGTTGTTCAGCAGGTCCAAACTGGGCTTGAACCCACCAGCCTCTGTGTATGTGGCCGGTGCTGCTTTTAATGAGGAAAGTCCCTTCTCATCTCTGCTATCCTTCTGTTTGCTACTGTAGTTTTGTTCCTGGCTCCTGCTCACATAACTCATCTGCTGGTATTCTCCCTGTTAACAAAATCACTATGATGACAGGGCTGTTTGAAATTTTATTTTGCTTTTGTTTTAGCCAAAGAAACCTTGTTGAGATCCTTGTGCTAGAAAACACAGATTTCATCTTGGTTTGAAGAGAAAAGTAAAAGATAAAGAGTTATTGAGAATACATTCTATGCCAGTTACTGTGCTCCCATAGTATCAGTTCTTTTAACAATAGAGGTTGATATTATAATCCACATTTTAGGAAGAAGTTTATAATGTTCAAAAAGATTAAATACCTGCTCGACATGCTACAACTAGCACATACTTAATTCAGTTTTGTAAGGAGACCAAATACTGCTGGCTCCAGTTGCTTTCCTCTGGGAAGATGCTTGAAAGGCTCTAAAAGTATCTACCCTCTGTTTCCAGGTACTCCACAACTTCTGAAAGGTGTTAGATCTCACCAGACTAACACAGCCAAGATGAAAAACAGTCATGTTAGGACAAACATTGTCCTGAACTGTTTTCCTAATATATTCTAAAGGGATCATTTTTGCATGCTGTGGAAAATATAGTGGTTGTATTCACACTGTGCATTTTTATGGCTTATCAGTGAAAGCTTAAATATTTGCAGATAATATTTAAAAATGACTGACAAATTTTGCAATCTCTCCCTACCCCATCATGTAAGGAAGAACGATCTTTCCATCACATATCAACTACTTCATCTTCTTTATGCAGAATTCAGACACTGATATACGCATGTTGGCAGGAAAGTTGAAATGAATATAACCACTAATGTAATACACATGAAAAAGGGCTGAGCCAAAGAGAAGGAAGAGAGTCAGGAATTCTGTGAGTTGGATTAAATAATATTACAGAAATTTGGAGTAAGGGAAAAGAAAGGTTTCAGCGTGGGGGAAATATTTGGGGGAAATGAGAAAAACAAATTTTCAAATTGGAGGTTACTATACAATATTTAATTTTCTTTTAACTAGTTTTCATTCCAGACTAATATTTCTTTGATTGGCACACTATAGTAAGGTGCCCACATATTTAGTGGATTGTATTAATTATATTCATATGAGAGAATAAAGAAGTTGAAAAAAACCTTAGATCTAGAGGCAAAAACTTTAGTTTTAATTTACATCCCACTATTTTTCTTTATGTAAAGACAAAAAAGATACATGATGCCAGGGCCTTAATTTTCACATAATAAAACAGAAAAAGAAGAAGAATGGTATATGTAGTCTTTCTGTATCACAAAGACGAGCAATGTAAGAAAAATCTGGCAAGAAGGAGCTGTGATGATGGATCAGCTCAGCGAAGCGGTGCAGGGAGTTGCCCACTTTGTAAACAGTACTTTTCTAAAAATGCGTGCAAAATGTGAAAGTGCAAATTGTACATATTAGACTTACACAGTGTTATGATAACTCTGTTTCCAGAAAGCTAAAACATGTTATGCTATCTCTAATTTTGCTTTTTATTTTAAACACAATCTTCAGCAACATTTTGCTTTTTAAATAATTCCCTTAATTTTGTCACTTTGCTTCACAATTAAACATGTTGATGCCCGACAAAGTCTAGACATGTACTGCCTTTGTATGCATTGTAATGATTTCTATCCTTTTTGTAAATTCATTGCACTTCTATAGCACTTTATTTGCTGTTCTAGCTACTTCTTCCTGTTGTCCACATTTTTTTTTAAAGTAAATGCAGGTAAAATCAATAAAAAATGCAAGTCATGGCACAAATTGGCATGCTATTGTGTTAAGTGTGGTGCCACCAAGTAGAGACACTGTGTGAGAAAGTGAAATGTCAGTTAATCAGCTGATGAGCAAAAGTCAAAATCTGCCGAACAAAGGAAATTGCAGGATGCCAACACATAACATACAAAAAAGGCAATTGAATGGAAAGTGAAGCCAATAAAAATTAAAGATTAGGCTATGCCTAGAGAAAACAAAGAATCAAGAGAAGAGATGGGAAGTAGTCATGACAAGCTTGCTGGGAGGAGAAGCAAGAAGGGTTAGAAAACTTCCTAGAACAAAGAAACCGTACGCAGAGGCCGGGAGTAAGAGTAATTTCAGTGTAAGAGAAATTATAAAGTGGGAGAGGAAGAGGAAATTCTGATATATATTTCAAGAAGTTTTGACATGAAGCTGGATCAAATTTCATTTGAGAGAAGTAAGGATATCTATGGAATAGAAGTCGAGGTGTGGCTTATAAAAGATCAGACACGCTGGCTGGGGGTGAGAGGAGAATTTCTGTGCCCCATAGGACAGTCTTTCCTCTCTTTTTCATTCAATTCTTTATAATCCATAAGTTTCTTATAAGTGGAAACTTTGAATTACTTTTCAATACATGAATATTCTGATATCTCTGAAATCAAAAAGCAATTTGAGTTGCTTCTAAAGTAAAATTAAAATAAAATTAAAAACACACCCTTTATTCAAGCAGATTTGGGATAGTGCCTTTATATAGTTACATGATACTTACAGACTCTTCACCTTCAAATTTCAAACTCTTTCCCTCCTTCCAACCCAACACTGTCAATTCTGGTTAAAGTTTTAATGTATCACAGAGGCACATTTTTTTTCTTTCCCAAAGTTATGATGTTATAATGAAACTTTTAAGTCTCGTGTTGCCTGTCAGAAAAAGAGTGATATAGCCTCTTCCAATTGTTTTCTTTTTTTCTTTTTAATCATGAAAATATCAGTGTCTTATTGTGGTGAAGGGAATTTTTAAAAAAGGCACAAAAAGAAAGGTTCTTATTTCCATGTTCAATTTTGAAACAACTGAATATGGACACAGTGGGAAATGTAATAAAAATTATATAAACTGTTTTGAGCCTTGCTAGATTAAATTTTCAATAGACCATCAATTGGACATGTTTAGGTTATTGTCTCTGAAATCCCTGTTGTATTTTTTCCAGATTGGAAATTTGTTGTCTCTTTGTTTGAATTTTCTTTTTTAATTTTTTGGGGGGTGTTGTACCTAAGGGAAAAAAGCATTGGGAAGAAAAACCAATAAAATTTAGTTATAATTTTGAACTATCCAAACTAATCCTGGGATTTTAGACAAACCACTCAACCTCTTTGAGCATCAGTTTTCTAATCTGTAACAAAAAGAATTGAACAAAATAGTTATGTATAATTTTAGGGTGGGTAGTAAACATGTTTACTTTTATTTAGTTAAATATTGAAAGAAAATTTTATTCACATGTCACAGTTTTCTCTGCCATGAAGAAAAAAAAAATTCTTTATTATGTAGAGCCATCTAATGTACAGAGGAATCTTAACCTTTCCAAAACAAAAATCTTAGGCTATTCTCCATGTTATGGAATTTTCCATACCAGCACACTGATTAGATACAGTCAGTCCAGGATGTCTCTACCTGACTTGCAGGAGCCCCAGGCCCAGGCTTTTTGGTGCACTGTAATGGTGCCTTCTTTTGTTTTTTATACCTCAACCCTAAAGCTTAGAGAGTCTGTTAATTATCTTGAGTCCACATTGCTGCATGCATCTGTTAACTGTACTCATTTCCACTGGCAGTATTTTCCTTTGACTCCATTCACCTCAGCTATGATCCCTTCTCTCAGAAATGGGCCTTTTAAGTAAGACCTCTTGTAGCTTTCCATAGGTGAATATACAAGATTGAGTCAAACTTCAGTCATCACTGGAACACTTGGTAGAGGGAAGTAGGTATTTATTAAAGATGTCTATTATTGGGTGGGGAAATTGCAGAGGGGAAAATAGTCTACTATTTCTGTAAGTCCACAGACTTTTAGCAGTTTTTTTGTCTGTTTAGGGTCTAAAATACTGCAGCAGCAGCTATATCACCCATTGTTTATGCTAACACTTGGTCTGAATAGCTCAATCTTTCCAATTTAGAATGATTATAAAAGCAACTTTTGGAGAATATTTTCAAATGAAGAGATTAACTCAACAAACATCAGTTAAAAAAAAACCTGCAAAACTTTATGGCTCCCTAAAATGAGGCAATAGGTTGTGATCCTCAGACGTGAAGGCCAATTGGGACTGCAAACTAATACACCATTTTGGAAAGAAGTACGGAGAATCCTCAAAGAACTCAAATTAGACCTCCCATTTGATCCTGCAATACCATTAGTAGTCATCTACCCAGAAGAAAAAAAAAAAAAACCTTTCTTCATAAGGACATTTGCATTAGACTGTTTATTGCAGTTCAATTTACAATCATCAAAATGTGGAAACAATCTAAATGCCCACCAACCCAGGAATGGATTAACAAGCTTTGTTACATGCACACCATCGAATATTATTCAGCCATAAAAAAGATGAAGACTTTACATCTTTTATGTTTACCTGGATGGAGTTGGAACATATTCTTATAGTAAAGTATCTCAAGAATGGAAAAAAGTATCCAATGTACTCAATACTATTATGAAGCTAATATATAATCACACATTTATATGAATGATAAAACACAAATATAGTCCAGCAAGAAGGAGAGGAAAGAAGGGGGGGAAGGGAGAGGGCGAGTGGAGGGAGGAGAGAGGCCATTTGGTGTGATCTTGCCTAGTGTGCACAATGCAAGGGTACATTTCAAAAAAACTATGAGTAAATTATAAATGTCTTACCACAAAAAGTAAGTGAAGGGATGGTTATGTTAATTAGTTTGATTTAAGCATTCCACATTGTATATTAAATCATCACATTGTACCCCATAAATGTATACAGTTATGATTTAATAAAAAATTAAATTTAAATTAAAATAAAGAAATAAAAAGTCACACAGGAAATTTAAGAAAAAAAAAAAAGAAGAAGTGAAGGCCAAGGTTTCTAAACACATACAAAATATCTATCCCAGAGAAAAAATGATCTCATTTACTATCCTGAAAATAAATTCATGTCAGAAGGTCTATCTCCTTTATTTTATAATTTTTGGGGGAACCTAATAAATGGATAGAGCTTGTAAATAATTTTTTTGTGGCAAAATAAGTCAGTTCTTCTGCTTTAAAATGGTCAACAATATAAAAGACCTCTGCAAAGATAACTAGGAATTACTGAATAAGGAAATCACAGAGGATGTAAACTAATGGAAAATGTATCATGCTCATGGATAGGCAGAATCAGCATTATTAAAATGTCAATATTACCCAAAGTGATCTACAGATTCAATGCAATCACCATTAAAATACCAATGCCTTTTTTTGCAAATCTGGAAAAAATAATTTTGTACTTTGTATGGAACCAGAAAGAAGCATGAATAGCCAAATCAACCTTAAGCTAAAAGGACAATTCGACTTCAAGCTATACTACAAGGCTATGGTAACTAAAGCAGCATGGTGCTGGCACAGGATCGAAGACATAGACCAATGGATCAGAACAGAAAACCCAAACATCCTCATAGGCCCATCAGATCTTTGATAAAGCAGACAATAACAAAATAACACTATGAAAAATAAGCCCTATTCAATAAGTAGTGTTGGTAGTATTAGATAGCCACATGCAGAAGATTGGAACAGGAGCCACACTCCATTCAAGATGGATAAAAAACTCTAAGGTGTGAAAATGTAAGAATTCTAGAAGAAAATGCTGGAAAAATTCTTATGGACATAAAGCCTAAGCAACAAATTTATGAAGAAGACCCCTAAAGGCAATTATAGCTACAACAAAAAGCAACAAATGGGACATGATTAAATTAAAAGCTTCTGCACAGCCAAGAAAACAATCAATAGAGTAAATAGCTTACAGAATAGGAGAAAATATGTGCAAATTATACAGACAGAGGGCTATCAGACAAAGGGCTAATAGCCAGAATCCATAAAGAAATCAAGCAAATAAGTAGGAAAAAAAGGATTTTTCCAATCTCATAAAAAGTAGACAAAAGGCATGAACAAAATATTTTCAAAAGAAGATAGACAAATTGCCAATAAGCATATGATAAAATGCTCAGCATCTTTAACCATCAAGGAAATGTAGATCAAAACCACAATGAGGTACTACTAAAACCCAGTGAGAATGACTTTTATCAAAAAAATCTCAAAACAGATGCTGACTTGGATGCTGAGAGAAAGGAAGACTAACACTGTGGAAGGGACTGCAAACTTGTATGACCTCTATGGAAAGTCATTTGGAGATACCTCAAAGAACTAAAAGTAGATATATCATTTGATCCAGCAATCTTGTTATTGGGTACTTACCTTAAGAATAATAGTCATTTTCTCAAAAAGACAAGTGCACTTAAATGTTTATTGCAGCACAATTCACAATGGAAAAGTTATGGAACCAACCCAAGTGCCCATCAGTACATGAGTAGATTAATAAAATGTGGTATATGCATAGCATGGAGTACTTGCTCAGCCATAAAAACATCATGATGAACAAAAGGTAATATGTACCAACCTGAATGGAACCGGAGACCATTCTTCTAAGAGAAGTTTCACAAGAATGGAAAAACAAACATCACATGTATTCACTGATAAATTGGAACTAATGGGTCAGCACTCACATGTACATATGGTAGTAAAAATCAACAGAAAGCAAGCAGGAGGGACGGGGCAAATGGTGGTGGGTAAATTTACATCTAATGGGTACAATGCACCCTATACAGGTGAGAGGTATACTTATAATTTTGGCTCAAATGGTACAAAAGCAATTCATGTAGCCAAACCATCTTTACTCTCATAATGTTTTGAAATAAAAAAATTAAAATATATATCTTTAAATGGTCAACAATATGCAACATCTCCTATGGGGGTGGTCCTAAGATGCCTTAAAAGCTACCTGATCCTCTTTGCACCTTTTCTATCTATATTCACCATAGCTGATGGGACCAAGAAGACTAAAGCATAGGCAAGGCTGAGAAATAACATGTATTTCTCTTAAGTTTTTTTTTTTTCCTAACAAAGTGACATTTATTTAGGAGTAGAAAGATGGTCCTTTGGTAACATAATAATATATTTCACCATTTTTAAATGAAAACTACAGAACATTGATGAAATACCTCAAAGAAGATCTGAATATGTAAAGAGACATACTGTGTTCATTAATTGAAGGAACAACACAGTAAAGCTCTCAATCCTCCCCACATATAAATCTAAACATAGATTTAATAAAATTCCTTTCAAAATCCCAGAAGTTTTTCTGTGAATATATGCCAGATTATTCTAAAGTTTATATGGAAACATAAAGGTTCTTGGAAAAGAAGACTACCATGGTAAGAAATCAGTCAACCTAAATTCAAGCCTAATTATATATACATACATTAGTCAAGACTGGGGAATTGGTGGAGGGATAGACACATAGATCAATGGCCTAGAAATAGATGCATACTTTCTTAGTAATTTGAACTAAAAGAAAAATGCTAGTGAATCAATTAGATGATGGTGATCACTTAGGAGAGAAGTTAGAATGGAGCAACCATGTTGTTTTCATTCAGACAAAAGAAGCCAGCTTCCCTGAAAGAAGAATGAGGGAGATTCAGAGACTATAGGAGGCTAAGGAGGTTATGGGGAGAAGGCGAGATATAGAGACATAGGCACAGAGAGCTTTAGTTTTAATAAATTCCAGCTGGGAAGAAATTCCCTATTCCATCCAAATAATCCTTTTTATTCTTAAGATTACTGGGACAGTATTGTTACCCGCAATCGTTTATGTATGAGGACACATATACAACTTAGAAACAATTTAGCCAACTAAATAGTTCAGGTATAATAATGAACAGAAGTTTGCTAAAAATTTGATGTTTGCACGAAGAGCCGTCATGGTTTTGTGCAGGGAATAATAGAATAGCAATCTCTTGGCAAGATCAGAATGCAGAGTTACATGACTTTCACATTTAGGATAGAATTTAGAACTCTGAGATGGCATATATGAGGCAATAAAACCCAGTGTTTTATAGACAGAAGCAACAGTGGGAGATGTGTATGCATAAGAGACTCCTTGATGAGGGCTGTATGCAAGCTCTAAGACTAAATCACCTTGGGCAAGTCACTTAACCTCTCCAACCTTTCATCAGTTCAATGGGCATAATAAAAGCAGCTGCAAGATAGCTCTGATGATCAAAAATAAAGTGTATGACTAAATGAAAGAGCTTTAGTGATCTAAACATTATTGTTTTTATTTTTCTTATCTCTCATGTGTTTTAAGGTCTAGATATAAACATTATATTTCCACTTGTTAAAATTTTACAAATGTATGCACAATTGTATGAGATTTTGCTTTGTCACTTGAGACTCCTTTAGTCACATGAACTTTAGAAGAAAAGTCTAAGTTCAAAATTTCACTTATTCACATTTAAATTTTACAAGTGATCTGTTCAATGTTAACTTTTCTGGATTTCATATTATTAATCTATAAGAGAAAAGTCATGATGTGTCTGTCCTCAGAGATGGATCATTGGAATGAATAGATAAAATGTTCATTAATGATTTACAAAGGGTTAAATATGATATAAACAGGTATGATGATTACTTATAATTTGGGCTTCCTTGTGGTAATGGTGATGAGTTTGAAAGAAGTTTCATTGATAAACTATTAATATCATATCTTTCTTCCACATTTGTTTGCAAATGTAAAGTTCTCAGGACTTGTTTGCATTTGTGACAGAGAATCTGCATCAGGAAAAATTAGAACACATTTAGTTGTATTTATTAAATACCTGTTAACTGGCCTAAGGAAATTTATGAAATTTAAGAGTTTAAGGTAAGGAATAAAAATGAATTGGCTCACTTTAAAGATTAGACTTGTTTTAAAGATATGATATAATTGGTAGATATTCTGTTAAATGTTGTTAGCCAGATAAATGCAATTGATTGTTAAATATTTAATTAAATTAAGTATAGCCATTTAACGTGCCTACCACGAGTCCCAAGAATGTAATGTAATTGAAATCAAGGTTTTCATTTGTTACAGTTCGCTGCTGTGAGCTTTCTTGCAGTCTCTGCCAAACAAAATGAAATGAATAGAGGTTACATTTAAGGCCCCTATCTTCTATCTTTTATTCCTTAAAGCTCATCAATATGTAGTCCCCTAGGGAGTTCGCTTTCTCACTTTATAAACCAGGCCTTCACTCATGTGAGGATCACAATTCAGTGAGATATGTAAAATATTCCTGGCCATCACTCTCCACACTCTCTCCCCCCAAAAGAAGATCGTATGCTAAATGATTAGAAAATGTGTTTAAATGAAAAAAGATAAGCAAGAACAAAACATAGAGAATAAATTTCTCTCAATAGATAGATGAATAGATAAATACCTTGGGGTTTGAGGATAATAGAACAAGAATAAATCACTTTGGGAATCTTGTGAAAAAAGAGAAATATCTTATTTTGCAATCAAAAATTCTATACCTTGGAAAACAATATCCCAGACTGAAACTGACTGAAGGACCAAGAACTTCAGAAATATACATGAAATTGTGAATTGTGTTCACTTTCTAATCACTTAAACCAACTCAACCACCTCTTAATTATTTATGGTAATTGATCAACCAAGTCCACATGGTGAATAATGAATCATCACCTGCAGCAACCCCACCCATCCCAGCGCTCTTCAGATCTGTTGCCCTTGCTAATCTAGTTGGCTTATAACCTGTAAAAAGGTTATATTAACCTATTATGTGAGATATTAACCTATCATGTGAGATATTAACCTATTCACATGAAATGTGAAGGTTATGTTAACCTATCGTGAGATATTAACCTATTCACATGAAATGTAAAGGTTATGTTAACCTATCATGTGAGATATTAACATATTCACATGAAATGGGTGGAAATAAACTTATAGGTGTTCATTGAAATATGTGAAATAAGTCAATGACTGAATACATGAATTAATGGATGGTAGATAAATGGGATGCTGGATAAATGGACAGATTGATAGATGAATAAGCAAATGGCTGTCAGAGTTTTGCTCAAACTAAACTATTTTGTTACTTTCATAAAAATCAAAACATAAGGCACTAAAAATAAATATGTAGGGGAGGCCCTGTGGCTCAAAGGGGTAGGGCACTGGCCCCATATGCTGGAGGTGGTGGGTTCAAACCCAGCCCCGGCCAAAAAACTGCAAAATAATAATAATAATAATAATAAAAAAAACATTTTTTTAAAAAGATTTTTTAAAAAATAAATAAATATGTACCACTCTAAATTAACGAAATGCTTCCTTATTGTCCATCCTATTATTTTTCAAATTCTGTATACCAGGTAGATGTTCTTTCTTAAGATGTATCAAAGGAGGAATTTGGGGAGAAACTCCTTTTTTAATTCAAGAAATACCGAAAACTTACAAAGGCCCTACACAAAGAGAGAAGAGATCAATTGATGCTATCATCAGTACACTTAAACATAGCTTCTAAAAATGAGACACTGATGAAAAGGAGTTTAAAAGCTGTTCCCTTTACACCATTTTAAAATAGTTGATGTGGTTTCATTTTTTTTCTCCTCTGAGCTTTCAAAATACTCATGCTGAGATACTGAGATTGTATTCAGTTTGTGAAATTAGTGACATAAAGCTTCTCTAGCTACCCCTATTATATTGTACAGAGACGCCAAAGCAGAATTGAAATCCTATTATATATATTGCATTAAATTGGTTCCCAGCAGGGCATCTTAATTAAGATGTGCTTATTACCTGGGTCCAGATTAAGTGGCATTGACTGTATCATAGTCTTTATAATCAGACAGAAAACAGGGTTAGCCTAGGCCCTGATTTGCTAATGAAGGCTAATGACCCATTGCCTTCATGATACAACCGTGGTGGGGGACTTTTTAATACCATACAAGATGATGTTTTAATTTAACGCAAAGAATGCACATAACCCCATTGCCCTTTTTTAAGTAAATACTTGCAAGGTTTTTTTTTGTTTGTTTTTTTTGTTTTGTTTTGTTTTGTTTTGAGACAGAGCCTCAAGCTATCCCCCTGGGTAGAGTGCCGTGGCATTACAGCTCACAGCAACCTCCAACTCCTGGGCTCAAGCGAGTCTCCTGCCTCCGCCTCCCAAGTAGCTGGGACCACAGGCACCCGCCACAACGCCCGGCTATTTTTTGGTTGCAGCCGTCATTGTTGTTTGGCGAGTCCGGGCTGGGGATTCGAACCCGCCACCTTATGTGTATGTGGCTGGCGCCTTAGCCGGTTGAGCTATAGGCACCGAGCCTACTTGCAAGTTTTTAAACATGTCTTTCTTAAAGAGAGATTTGAATAAGACCCTCACTTTGTGTTATGTGGTAATAATATGATTTTTCTAATGAACCTAGGAAAATTAGAAATTTTTCCTAATTTTACTATTTTTCTCTCATTTCTGTTGTACATCTTCTCAAATACTCATGATATCATACTCCTCTCTACATATATCCTCTTTTTTAATTCACTGTTAGGCCTTTTTATTTGTCATTATTGAAAGTCTGCATATTAAACAGATTCTTGGACTAGTTGTTCATACTCGTCAGCTTGTTCAACTTCAGTACCTGCCTTATCCTCAGTAGTTGTCCAGAACTACTACCCTCACTATGAAGCTCCACGAGTTCAAACTTGGGCTTCTTCAGCATTTTTACTTTTCTGATGAAGACATCATGGAGAGGGTCACAGATTGGCAGGTCTTTTCTATGCCTGTTCCAGTGCTGTCTGGAATCATTTTATTGACTACTTCTTTCAAGTCATTTGTTTGACCTCCAGGTCATGATGTCCATCATCATCTTCTGCATTTGGCAAACCTATTGGTGCTAGGCATAAGAGGTCTTCCATATCTGATGGTTTTGTTTTTAAGTGAAACCAATGTAGAACAGATAAAGCAAATTACCATTGGTAGCCTTGGCATTAACATGAGCTTCAGTCATAGTTTGCCATTGTTTTTAACCATGGAACACATTTTGTCACAACGAAGATCCACACCATGAAAGTTAGTCAGGAAGTTTTGTCCTGAACATCTTCAGTAATCAGCTTGAATTTTCTAAATGCAACTTCATCATTCTGCCAGAGTCACTTCAAACACCTGACCCTTGAGGCCATCAAAGATAATTTTGGTTTCTTGATTCCTGGCGACTAGTGTTTTTTTCTGTACATCATGCCAATCTTTCTTAGAAAATGGATCAACCACTTTCTTCCTGGCTCCCTTTATGCTGCCTTTTGTGAGGTGTTTTGTTCTTGCCAACTGCCCTGGTGCTGCCCAGAGAGCTAGAAGGGCAGAAATCAAATATTCTATTCTGACAAGTCTTTAACTCTCCCTTTCAATCCATCTAGAACCCCCAAAGCAGAAAATCTATGAACAGCAAAACTATTTATAATTTTATAGCATGAGTCGTGGTTCAGTTCCTGTGGTCCAAGATAGCTAAGAGAATGAGATTTGAAGTTCCACGTGGATTTTTATATGCCCTTTGTGATATCAGAGGGAAAAAGCTTTTCCACCTGGGCCATCCATATAACCATGCGGTTTTGCAATGTCTTTCCTTTTATTTCTCCTTTCACTTTGCTAGAAAGTCTTAACTTTCTAACATGATATGTACTTAGATGTGAGCAGGAGAAGAACTATCCCACTTAATTAAAGAAATAGGAAAACTAGCTGACCAAAGTAGCAGGAGATTGAGGTGAAAATGTAAGTTTCCACCACACAAAGAAAAACACTGTGCTGTGCTAGCCTCAAGTGTTCAATAAAATTGTTACAAAATAGACCAAGCACATGCCAAAAGATAGTGACCAGGCACAAGAGGTGTACCTCAGCACTTTCTGAGGCAGAGGCAACCAGTGTAAACCAGCCTTGACTGCTTTAGAACTGCTTTAACTGACAAATAATACCCTTTAGCAAATTGTAATACTAAAATCTCTGCCTAGTGGAGAATTATAATGTCATTAACATAACATGGGTTGCATGACAGCACATGGTGATTGTATTGTGCATGCTTTATTTGTTTCAACAGACGCATGTGACAGTACAGTGTAAGAGCTCTGAGTCACTCATGGGGAAGAGACGGAAGACAATACCACCAAGCATGGGTGGATGCAAATCTAACCATCTAAGAACTGCTGCTGCTGCCTAGGGAGATGGGTGCCCAGAGGGCTCCTGCACTGACCAGGAGTGAGTGCCTGGAAGATCCCTGTGTTGACTAGTAATAAATGCCTTTGTAAATAATAAACCCATCTAACCCTCCACGCTGGACTTTTCAGACTCATTCTTTGGTGTCTTGGCTCCATGTCAGGTTGGGGAGCAATTTTTCTATATTGTCCTGGGATTTTCCCAAAACAAAATGTTTTTATCCAAGTTAATACCCTCTAGTTCATCCTTATGGACTTGTAAGGAAACTCTTACTAAGTGCCCTAGTTTTCTTTACTCTTGAAGTGCACAGGAAACCCATAGCTGCATTAAAAATGCTATTTTGCAGTCTATCAAACACCTTTATAATCAGCATTGCTGAAAGTGTCAGCATAGTTGCATAAATATTTGATGAAGGGGACTTAGTTATTGGTGCTGCAATAATTATACAAATTGTAATGGTAATCCTAACTATCAATATTACCTTTAGAGGAAATGGCATTATATACTTCACTCACAGAGAATAATAACAATATTAACACGGTACTGACACTTGGCAAGCCAATATCTCCCAAGCTGGGCTCACTTGGCAATCAAGACAGCAAGGAACCTTAGCAAACACATATTTTTTTGGCTGTCATTCAGTTACTGGAGTGTTAGAGAATATTTGGCATTTAATGCTATGCAAAGTGTTGTTCCCGTTTGATTGTTGTATACTATATAAGCCCTGGAGCATGACGTGAAGTAATTTAACAACTGGAATAACAGGCATTTGGGACAAAACTAATTTCATAGGAAGGCTGATCACAGACACTCAACTCGTTCATAAAAATGTTACCTGTCATATAATACAAAGTCAAAGATCAAGTAATGGTGGGGAAAGCTGGTTGTGGAAAAATGTTCCTCAATTCTCATGACGTGGTGTCTATTTTTTCATGATAATGTTATCTTAGCTCAAAATACCAAGATGTGCCTTGATCTTTATTTCTGTATCTTTCCCTGGTTTCTAAGAAGTGGGCAATTGAGTTAGTGAGATTGTCTGGGTTTTAATGAGCTCTGTTTCATGCTCTGTGTCACAGGCCAGCCCTTCACTTCTGGCTGGTTGCCTATAGAAGGTTCTGAAACATTCCCATCAGTGCTTCAGATATTGTACAAAGACGTGAAGAAGCGTGATGAACAAGGGAGAGTGCACAGCTGCTTCTCATCATAGGAGTTGATTTTCTTTTCCTATTAAATTTACAGAGATTTTCTCAGAAGTCAATCTCCCTGTCATCCCCACATTCCCAAAGTTACCTTCCTTTAGGATCCATTGAGGAAGAGCAGGGTTAGTCTTAGGATCCTCCAGACTCACTCACTCTGGCTGGTCTTCAGTATTGTGCCTCCTCCCCACCAAGTGTGAGGCTTGTCATTGCCAGTAACTGCTCATCAGCATCAGTAGAACTGTGACAGTGATAGAATCCTGCAGCTTCTGCCCCGAGTTGAGCAGAGGATTGAGTAGGGAGGGGAGCCAGGCTTCCTTTTTACTGCCTATCTTTTTTTTACTTTAAAGACCTGCTTGGTGTTTTATATTAGAATTCAGTGAATCCTTTAAGTGTAAGACCTGCAAGTGCTAACTTCCAAAAAATATTCTCTAGGTACCTACTGCTTACCACACCCATTCCCAGAAACCTAAAACCAATCCCAAACCCCATCATCTTCCACCTAGATTATTGTAATAACCTTTCTCTAGTTCTTCCTGTTTCTCCCGGCTATATCCCTACTGTCAACAATCCACCCAACAGCCAACATGATCTTTAAAACAAAAATTAAATAGATTCAACCCACCATAAAATGTGAAGTGGTAAAATAAAATAAATGCATATTTAAAATAAAACAAACTGATGGTATATAATGCACAGATATGTAATGCATTTCTCTCTCCCAAGGCAATGTACACATGGAGAAAGAGACAAGGATCAGGGATTTGGTCTTATTTATTTATTTTTATAATCTCCAGCAGCTAAATCAGTTGCTAAAAGGGTGTAGAACACAATATAATTTATTGAGTTAGTTAATTAATTATGGATATTTAACATCCTGAACTTTGTTCTCTGATTTCATGAAAGTTAAATGGATTATCCTCAGGATTTAGTTTTCTCCTATGTCCTTCTTCTTCTTCTCCTTTTATTTTTTTAAATTAAATAATAACTGTGTACATTAATGTGTTTCTGGGGTACAATGTGCTGGTTTTATATACAATTTGAAATACTTACATCAAACTGGTTAACATAGGCTTCACTGCACTTTCTTAATTATTGTGTTAAGACATTAATATTCTACATTTAGTAGATTTGACATGTACTGTTGTAAAATGCACCATAGGTGTGGTCCAACCCATTAACCTCCCTCCACCCATCCTCCCACCTCCACTCCCCTCCCTTCCCCTCCCCTCCTTTCCCCCTTCATCTTGGGCTGTAGTTGGGTTATAGCTTTCAAATGGAAGTGTGGATGCTTATATATTGGTTTCATAGTAGAGCTGAGTACATTGGATGCTTTTTCTTCCATTCTTGAGATACTTTGCTAAGAAGAATATGTTCTAGCTCCACCCATGTAAACATAAAAGAGGTAAAGTCTCCATCTTTTTACAGGCTGCATAATATTCCATGGTGTACATATACCACAATTAATCCATTCTTGGGTTGATGGGCACTTGGGCTTCTTCCACGACCTAGTAATTATGAATTGGGCTGCAATAAGCACTCTGGTGTAAATATCTTTGTTATAAAGTGATTTTTGGTCTTCTGGATATATACTATACCTAGTAGAGAAATTGGAGGATAGAACAGCAGATCTAATTTTGGATCCCTAAGCAGTGGATCCCACCAGCAGTGCAGAAGTGTTCCCTTTTCCCCACATCCACACCAACATCTATAGTTTTGGGTTTTTGTGATGTGGGCTAATCTTACTAGAGCTAGATGATATCTCAAAGTGGTTTTTATTTGCATTTCTCTGGTGATTAAGGATGATGAATTTTTTTTCATGTGTCTGTAGGCCATGCACCTGTCTTCTTCAGAGAAGTTTCTATTCAGATCTCTTGGCCAGAATGACATGGGATCACTGGTTCTTTTCTTGCTAATACAGTTGAGTTCCCTGTGGATTCTGGTTTGCAAACCTTTGTCAGAGACATAACCTGCAATATACAACTTTAATGCAATCTCTATAAAAGCACCACTATCATACTTTAATGACCTTGAAAAAATAATACTTTGTTTTATATGGAATCAGAAAAAAACCTCTATTAGCCAAGACATTACTCAGAAATAAAAACAAATCAGGAGAAATCATGCTACCAGACCTCGGACTATACTGTAAATCTGTAGTGATCAAAATAGCATAGACTGGCACAAAAACAGAGACGTAGGTTTATGGAACAGAATAGAGAACCAAGAGATGAACCCAGCTACTTATGGTCATTTGATCTTTGATAAGCCTAACAAAAACATGTATTGGAGGCAAGAATCCCTGTTTATCAAATGGTGCTGGGTAAACTGGCTGGTGACCTGTAGAAGACTAAAATTGGACCCATACCTTTCACCATTAAAAAAATAGATTCTCATTTGATAGAAGATTAAACTTAAGACATGAAACTATGAAAATACTAGAAGAGCATGTAGGGAAAACACTTAAAGAAACTGGCCTGGGAGAATATTGTATGAGGAGGACCCCCCCACCGCCAATTGAAGCAACACCAAAAATACATTACTGGGACCTGATGAAACTAAAAATCTTCTGCACAGCCAAGAACACAGTACATAAAACAAGTAGACAGCCCTCAGAATAGGAGAAGATATTTGCATGTCTTTCTTCTTAATAATGCTTCTTTCCAGTGTGATAATTAGTTCCAAAGCCAAAAAAAAAAAAAAAAAAAAGGAAAAATAAAAATAAAATAAAAGCATAAGAAGATCCCTTTGCAGGATAAATCCATTATAGATTTTAACAGTGTTGCTCCTTAGAAAACCATATAATAAGTGTGAATACTTCAGGTCTTCAACTTTCAGATGAGCAGTGAGAATCATAGTCACACTCAGTCTCACATATGCAAACACACACCTGAAAAGGATAGATTCTAAACAATCAGCTAACCCTATAAAAAGAGGGGAAAGCTCCTAACTGGCCCCAAATTTGCAAAATTCTCTACAATGTAGTTACTACTTAATGTTACCCTTACTATGTTTACCTTAGGTCTGTGGAGAATCAGAAACACAT
Source organism: Otolemur garnettii (assembly GCF_000181295.1). Classification (NCBI taxonomy): domain Eukaryota; kingdom Metazoa; phylum Chordata; class Mammalia; order Primates; family Galagidae; genus Otolemur; species Otolemur garnettii. The sequence goes on along the minus strand of NW_003852602.1, from coordinate 2,004,969 downwards.
ACAAAGCTGAGATATATACAACACTCTTCCATTGCTTTTACCCTAACTGTAAAAATCCCAGATAAATTTCTGAAACTATGGATAGAAAGGCCCCTCTTACATTTTTAACCCAAAGCTATCATCTTCTTTTAAGAGAAACAGGTTTTCAATATCCCACTGTCCAACCCTGTCATGTTTAAGAGAGGTTCACTTCTTAAAATGTTGCAAAGAAATTGTTCTTTGGGGATCAGTGTGTGTAATCATGATCATTCTGGGGAGCACATTTGAAAGGGTCTGTTAATAAATTAGATTATATACAAAAAAGACTTGTTCATGACTTGACCAGAATATTAAAATAGACCTTTTCTGATTGAAGTGCAAGATATTATTTTCTCTCTGTGGCCCTTAAAAAATCACTTTTCAAAAGAGAAAAAGATAGATGATATTTATGTGTAGTTCATAACACTGCTTTTTAGAAGTCCCCCCCCACACACATGCATTTGGTCATTTTAGTCACTATACCTTCACCTGGTGCTCTGAGAATAGATTCCCAGCCTCTAGATTACAAACTTCATTTCCTTTATCTACTTTTTTTCTTTCAATAGCACCTTTCTGTGGCCCATTAATTCCACTTTTGACACCTTAAAATAAGATTTAAAAAAATCAAGAAGTTAGTTGTTGTTGCCTAGTTGCGTCTTACAGATGATTGATGGAAACACAGAGCTGTTCATATGTGCCTGGAAGAAATCAGGTTTGTGCTCCAAGAATCAGAAGATTGCAATTCAGGAGGGCTCTATGATTCATAGCAGAGGGTAGTAGGTGCCTAGATGAATGTACCGAAGTTGGAAGATGGGGAGGTGGGTGGAATGGAGGAAGGCTATATGAACTTTAAGGACCAACCACCTACATGAATATTAAATACATTTTAAAGCTATTATGAATAAAACTTGTAGATAATATTACAGAACTTCTGTCAACCAAAATGTTATTCATTGTTCATTTTGTAACTTAGGAAAGAGATAGAATTTAATTATAGAGGAGGAGCCATGTCTGGATTGCACTAAGCGTTTTCTGATGCTGATTTGCTGATGTTTCCTATTAGCTTTTTAAAAAACTGCATGGCAATCCAGTTTGACAGATGTGCTAACAGAGATGGATGTGACATTACATTCTGGGTTTTGTTGTAGTTGCTGTTTTGGAAGAAGATAAATTCAGTTCTGTGTGACTGATATCCTAAACTTTCAGTGATTTAGTGGGATTTATGGTAATATAGACCCAAATTTACGTAAGATTTTCAGGTGGGTTTGTCTTATTATCTTCATTGTGAATGCACAGTGCAGAGATGATAATTGAAATGTATTTTTTCTGACAACTGGGCAAGACTAAGCAAAGTTGGAACTCAATCATAAAGGCCTGAAAAAGAGTATATCCCATAAAACTGGCCTGTATCACTGAGAAATACAGAATAGGTTTCCAGGAAAGAGATTCTGTGATGGGGAGTTTCATGAAGAAGGTTTACTAGGGAATGCTATCAGGGATTATACTGTAAGAAAGTGATAGAGACAGAATTAGGGAGAGAGAGAAGCTGACCTACAGTAAAGTTGCTATGGAGGCCTCAGAAAATCCTACAGGGAGCTCTGAAGCTGCACTGGACCACTAGAGTTTGTCTAACGTTGAGTCAAGGTGGCTGGAGGTTTGCACCTCTGCATCAGCCTACATCTGAGAAAAGACTCAGTGAGGGATAGGGCTATGAGCTATCAGCAACCAACAGAGCCAGGAGACAGGGAATAGAGGCTTGTACTCTGAATTGGGATCTGGGCAGAGCAATACAGTATCTACAATATTTTGCCTGTATCTACAACAATGATTTTTAACCAGTGTGCAGACACACATTGGTGTGCAATTAGAAGATCTGAGTGTGCTGAAAAATTTTTAAAGATCATTAATTAAATTATTCTCCAAAGAAGTTCAAAGCACAGTGATTCTATTCTTTTTTTCACTCTTTTTTTTTTTTTTGATCAACATAATTTAAGTGTGCTGCAGAAGTTTAACTATGGGTTCGAGTGTGCTGTGAGATTTTTTAAAAAGGTTGAAAATCACTCATCTAGAAGATAAGAGGCAATGAAGAAATGAAATCAGAATTCATTTATAACTGATTCTCAGATGTCGGGTTATGTACTTCCAAATGAGGGATGATTTGCATAGAGACCTCCAGCCAGTGCACTGACCAGCCAAAGGTTTCGAATAAGGGAGATAGTAATGATGAAACCTTTATGAAGGTGAAAGAGATTGATTTAGAGAAGGTGATATCCTGATTGCAAGACTTTAAAACATCAAATCCTAAAGTTACCATACTGCGCAAATAGGGAATGCAGGATTAATATCACAAAGCCAGGATAAAAAACAAAAATAAAAACCAGATGTGTCATTCCTAAAACAGTGAAAATAGATTTCACTTATGAAATCAGTTCACACTAAAAAGGAAGTTTTCTTTTTTCCTTCAGAAATAAGTATTCCCATCTTGAAATCACAAATGTTTATAATGAAAAAAAAAGATTTAGCTTAACTTAGAACAAGGAAGCACAAACTATGCAGAGCATAAAAGATTTTGTGGGTTTATAGCAAGGTTTCTTGAGAGTGACACTATTGACATTTTGGATCAGACGTTCTTTGTTATGGACCCTGACCACTGCAGGATGTTTATTTAGTACAGTCCCTGGCCTCTGCCTCTATCTGCTACTATATACCTGTAGCAATCACCCCTCACTCAGAGTCATGGCAACCAAAAATGTCTCTAGCTATTGTCAAGTGTCCACTGGAGAGAATCACTGGTCTAAATTCTCTCATTTTCTTTCATTTCAGTTAGGTTGCCAACTACTCCAGTTTGCCCAAGACTGGGGTGTTTCTCTGGATGTAAGAATTCCAGTTCTAAAGACAGGAAAGTCCCAGGCAAACAGCTGGACTTGGTCATATTAATTGGGCTCTGTTTTTTGTTGGAACTAAAGAAGTACATTGTTAAACCAACTTAAATTATATATGCAGCAGAATTGCCTAGAAGTAATTTTCTTTTGCAACTAAAATAATCTAGTTTCTTTAGGACAGTATTGGGGTGACAAGCTGTAGTTTAAAAAAGTAAATTCAATGTAATTTCAGTAAAAGGTGTTTCACTAAAACTAGACTGTATATAAAAATGGATTGTATTAGTTTTCACTTGTAGTAAAACCATGAAATCATCTCTGTAAATGGCATTATATTTAAAAGGTCTTAAGAAAGAATGATTTTCGCAAATAAGTTTAACATTTAAAATTCAAACACTTAAATAAAATTAAAAGCTTGAGGATTTATAATTGAGTTTTCAGCAAAGGTTTCTCCATAAAAAATTATATACTTACCCAATCCATTCATTTGCTTCAGTAAATTTAAGGAGGTTGAAGAGAAAATGATTTACTCAGGGGCACACAAATAGCCTTATGTTCTCAACCCAGTCTTCATAAGAGAGGGAGTGAAATGAATTGTCCTGAATGATTCATGAGGTTTGGTTTATGGAATATCTCTTCAGAACAGATTATCAGATGTGGAGGTGAAAGGGACATTTGGATATTCCAAATACCAAAATGTATCACGTTTGACCAACTCTTGACCTACATCTCATGATGGTGCGTAGAACAGACATCCAGTTGTTGAACATTTACTCCCTTTTAAAATTTTTACTTTTGTCATGGTGCCCTTTTTAAACCTATCTGTAGGTAACCGCCAAGATTATAGAGGGCATAATTATAAAACAAGAGTATGTATCCTTTAGATAAGAAACTCTAATGAGGGCAGGAGCTTAACTTATTCTCCTCTGTGCCCTGAGCCTCAGCAAAGTTATTGGCACATTATAAGTACTCAGCAAACATCAGCTGTATTAAATGGAAGGGATTTTGCATAGCACAACAGAATCAGTTAAACTGTCTGTATTATATATAGTAACTTAACCTACCCCTCTTCCTCTTCAGTGGAGCTTAGAGACTGATCAGAGGAACTTTGCATGTGTATTGAAAAGCATATTCCCTGCACTGAGCAGCAGTGATGTGGAACAGAATGAACAGGGGTTTGAGCATCAGTCCAATGTGTGACATCCATTCAATGAGAAAAGATGGCAACTCTCTTTGCCCTTCTGTGCTCCAGTTTCCATGCTTGTATAATTCACTAGTAGAATTTTAATTCCAGATCTAAGTAATATCTGGTCGCAACCTTATCCAGGCTCATTTGGTTTTATGATGAAAAAACAGAAAAAAATTTTTCAACTTCAGAGCTTTCAAGGAAAGAAAAAACTCAAAGCTCCTTATTTTGAGTATGTCGTTGATGTACAAAATGCAGTCATCTCCACATTTTTCCCAAATTCTCAGCACTATTCTGCAGATGGCACCATATGTTCTATTTTATAAATTCCATTTTATTTAGTTAAGGTGTTTTGCTTAAATAATGCCCAGTAATTACTATTTGAACTCTTGAAAGATAAACATATAAGCAGGTTTTTGCATTTTAAAAAAATTAGAGGAAGGAACTATGTTGATACCTATACTTGAAAATACAATAGAAGGGAGAAATACAAAGGAAAGAGAACAATAGAAAGAAAACAGTCACTCGGTATGCGTCTCTCACCCTGGATTATTTTTTCTCTTCTTGAAGCATCTCAGTCCCTCTGTCAACTTCCGTTGAAGTGTCTGTCCCTGTCAATTGTCTGTCATTGCTTAATGTCATTCTTTAAAAGACTAGCAAACTTTCTGAGTGACACTGTAACTTCAATCAATTTGCATTTCTGCTAAAGTGGAAATTATTTTTGAAAACTCTTGCATCTATCCTAGGCTCTAGGAGGCCTTAATTGCCTAGAATGTCACTTGATCTATAAACTTTCCTCAAGTAGTTCTATCTGAAAGAAGGCTGAGTGAGCATGAGGAGAATTTCTTTCATAAAACCCTTTCAAACAAGTCCTACAATCTTGTCTAATACACATGATTATGGGATATTGAGGCGACCTTTTGTCATGGTCTGTCAAATTAATTTTTGATATTTGAGACACTTAGGAGATACAACACAGAACCCTACAGTAGTTATTAGACAGACTTTGAAGCCAAATGGGTTTACAATCATGGATTTCTTTTCTTACCATTCCTGTAACCGCAGGTACTTTACATCAACTCTGGTGACCCCAAATTCCACTTTGCAACACTGCAGATTGAAACTGCTTAACTTAGAAAGCCTGTATGATGATTAAATTTAACTGTAATTCATGCTTTGAACATTATAGGGGCTCAGTCAATGCCCACTTTCCTTCCTTTGATGCCTGTCTCTGGGAAAATTTTAAAAGATATCTCCTAGGGAGCCAGAAACATGAAACCTAAGTACAAGTTATGACAGTGGTGATGAGGAATACTGGCTACTGCTAACAAGTTCTGATTTAACACATTCTGTGTGTTGTCTCTATATCATATGCGTCCTCTTCAGACAACTTGTGCCATTCTTCATGGTGTCTTTCTCAGTCTCTTTTGATAAGCCCTCTTGTCCTCTCTCTTCTTCCCTCCCTCCTTCCTTGTATATGCTTCAAAAAATAGGTACAGGGAACTGACAAAAAAAATATGGATTGACATTTACATTTTAAAGATGAAGAAACTGAGATACACAGAGGTTTAGGAATCTATCCAAGTTCATCCAACTAGAAAATGCCAGAGCTGGTTCTGACTGGCCTTTCTCCTGCACCACACTGCTCGATAGCAGTGTTTCCTGGACATCCTATTAGTTTCTCTGATCAAATGATCTAAATTTTCACTTTTGTTTCCCTCTCAAGGAAGGGCTGATTCTAAGTCTAATAGCAGCTATTAATATTCTCATTCAAGACCTTTTTAAAATGTAGAAATAGATTTGAGATTAATTTCTTTTAAAGCAAACTTGAACTATATTTTCTATTGATGTTAGGAAGAGGAAAATAATCTTGCCTAAGGTCGATAAAGAATTGAAAAGTGAGGTTAATAATAAAAGCAGAGTTAGAAGCAGTTTCAGTGGTGATAGGACGTGTGCGAGCCTATAAAATAAATAGCAATTATCACATTAGAAAAATGAGTCTCTTTGAATGGGAGCTGTTTGTGACAGGCCCATCCACGTACCACTTTCCTCCAACTTGCTCACTGTGTGTCTCTTACCGACTAAATCAATACACAGCACTCCCCACCCCAGTGCTGAAGATGAAAGCTATTTTGTTCCATAAAAACTCAATAACTACAGATAAAACCATGACATTATAAAAGCACCCCCTTAAATATTGTAGATGTATTAGCAAATATTTTCTGTATTACTTTTTGTGGATAACACAAAGACTCCTTGCTTATGTATATGATACCTATACCTATACATTCTCAATAAATGGTATTAGATAGTATGTACAACATACTAAATGTTAAGTATTTATTTTTTGGTATCTCTGAATCCTTACAACAGTCCACTAATACAGTTGTCATTATTGTCATTTTACAGTTCAGAAATAGGAGTTTGGGGAGGTATAGTGACATTCCAGTTTCACAGTGCTGTTAAGTGACAAAGATCAAGTTTAAATTCAATTTTGCAGAAACACCTTGGCTTAATCCTTAGTCTCTATCACCTCCTCAATTTTTCATTTAGAATATCCACATATAAATAATATGATGGCCACTATCAAAGGCAGAAAGTCAAAATGTATCTTTCCAAATCCTGGAGACATTAGTTCTGAATTTTTAGTTAAGCCACATAAGTACGCATTTTAGTATAACTCGGTTACCTTCCTTTCTAAGTCATTTCAGTCAAGTACAAAAGTCCTGACTGTTTCTTGAGTTCTTCATGATGAACTTATTCATTCCAGAGATCACATACAGTGGTAGCTTTTTACCTTTAGCAGAACTATATAGCCTTCCAAATAGGGCAAGAGTCATATTATGAAACAGTTACAGCCCAAGTTCTTCCTTCACTGCCTGCCTTATTCATCATGTGCCATGACTAGACAAACTGATACGAAGTTAAGCATTGTTGTGAATAATGTGACCATGTGCCAACACAGAGTAGTTTATCAGTCCTCAGAGAAAAGAAGTTTGAAGAAGTTTGGCCAGAATGTTTTTGCTTAACAGAATTCTTTGTTTTTGTTTTTGTTTTTGTTTTTTGAGACAGGGCCTCATTCTCTCTCTTGGGTTAGAGTTTAGTGCTGTCATCATAGTTCACAGCAACCTTGGCCTCCTAGGTTGAAAGGAACCACTGCATCCAGCAAACTTTATTATTATTTTTTTTGTTTGTTTGTATCACTACTGCCCAGGCTGATCTCTAATTCCTGGTCTCAAGTGATTCCCAGACATGAATCTCTGAGCAATGTGCAGAATTCTTTCTACAAAGCAACTGGTTTGACAACTGGGTAAATGAGAAACAGTGAAAGGAAAGTCAGGGTACTTCACACTATTGTTAGTTACAGATTCATCCAGTTGTAATTATCATAGACATTATGGCTACCTGGGAGTATCTGGAGGTCATTGGAGCAGTTAATTCCTGGGACCTAATTATATGGTAGCTCAAAGAGCATTTCTAGAAAAGCACTCATCTTAGTGAAAGCAGAAGCATTGAGACCAGTGGCTTTCAAAATGCAGTTCTGAGACTAACAACATCAGCATTATTTGCTCTCTTGGCCAGACCACATTCAGGACCTACTGAATCAGAAACCCTGGGAACTAGCTCTTAGAATCTATGTTTTAAACCTTCCTCAAATCTATGTTTTAAACCTTCCTCGTGTTTCTGATGTACTTTAAATTTAAAGAACTAGATTTTGGCTCGGCGCCTGTGGCTCAAGTGGCTAAGATGCCAGCCACATACACCTAAGCTGGCGGGTTCAAATCCAGCCCGGGCCCGCCAAACAACAATGATGGCTGCAACCAAAAAATAGCCAGGCACTGTGGCAGGCACCTGTGGTCCCAGCTGCTTGGGAGGCGGAGGCAGGAGACTCGCTTGAGCCCAGGAGTTGGAGGTTGCTGTGAGCTGTGATGTCACGGCACTCTACCCAGGGGGACAGCTTGAGGCTCTGTCTCCAAAAAAAAAAAGAACTAGATTTTGACGAAAAGCTTCTCAAATAACATTGCATTTCTAAATTACTTGAGGAAGACTAAAGTAATGCCAATTGGATGCAAGTATCTAGAGTTCAAGCATTTATTTGATTTCTTTTTGTTTAGCTATTTAAGTGAATTCAAGGAGCAGAACCAGGATTTAAGGATTAAATGTGATGGATCAGGAATTCTATAGACTTGTATTCAAATCCAAATCATGTCTCATCTCTGATATTTTAACTCTACACTTTTCTTAGCTACTTACCTGCTCTGTTAAAGGGGATTTAAATACAGTACCTAATTTGTTTTAGCACGGGTTGTGTCAGACAAGAAATACTTGTTTTGCATGCTGATAACACCTCATAATGTAGTAGGTATTAACCCTATTTTGCAAAGGAGGAAACTGAGGCATGGGTAAATTAATTAACTTTTCAAAGTCAGTCGGTCAGTAAACAGTGCAAGCTCAGATCTGAATGCCAACTTCTCAGCCTCAGAGCCTGTGCTCCAGTCCACTATTTGGCAATGCTTTGTAAACACAGCAAGTACCGAGTGCGTGGTGGTTATTGTCTTCCCTTCTGACACTTTCAGTTACATTTCCCTTCCTACTTTCTTGAATATTCTTTAGCAGAATAATATTGTGATGATAGTTTGGGATTTTATGGGGAGGGGTGGGTAACCCTGCTTTGTAGCAGCCAATTATTTTTCTTTTCAAATGGAGGAGAGAAAGAGGGAGAGAGAGAGAGAGATTGTGATTCTTGTTACTTAAGAGGGAAAGAAATAAAAAGAAAAGGGAGGGTGATTTCATAAAAGGCTTAGGGTTTGGGGGCAGCAATGCCTGTGGCTCAAAGAAGTAGGGTGCCAGCTCCATATGCCAGAAGTGGTGGCTTCAAATCCAGCCCCAGCCAAAAACTGCCAAACAACAACAACAAAAAAAAAGACTTAGTGTTTCTGGATTTCAAATTTAAAGGAAATACAAACTCTGAGAATATTCTAGTCATTATAGACTGCCCCATAATCTTTTTCAGTTTTTTTTTCCTCCTCACTAAACTTTTGCTTTTGTTGTAGTTTTCATTATAGGACACAATCATCATAATTTACAGCTAGGGAGCAGCTTTAATGTGAATAGCAAAATATGACTCTATTTGAAAATGACATCTCTTTTTGGTAACATTTTTAACTATGCAATTGGTAACAGTGACAGCTGCTCAGGGAACAGGGTGATATTTCTATCCTTGTCCTGCTGCAAACATATTTTTCCAATAAGTTATGGATGACTTGTGGTACTCATATCACCGAAGGGTTAGGACTGGGCCCAGTAGAATAAGCCCAAGTCTGATCTGAAAGAGAAGCATAAGAAAGGGGAAGAAAAATACTTTACCCTAGAAAAAGATGAAATTTATTGAGTGCTTACAATTTGCCATTCACTCTTTATGGACCTGCCAAATATCATCTAATTTGATCCCCTTCAAACACTAAGAGGAAGAGTTGTTATTATCCCCATTCTACAGTTAAATAATTTTCCCAAGGCCATTCAATAAGGGAGAGGTGTAAGTTAAATTCAGGCACGTTACCTTCAGAAACTGGTCTCTTTTTGTTTTCATTATATATACATCTTGAACATTATTTTCTAGAGAACTCTATGGTGCTCCTAATTTTTTCCTTAATTCAATTAACAACATTTTTGTTTTAATTCCTACCCTGGACTAGAAACAACTGAAGATTCTGGAAATACAGAGTAAAAATTATGGTCATCCATATCTTGAAGGAACTCATAATTTTGTATTTAATATACTGGAATGTGTCTCCCCTACCATGCTGCAGCTAAACTCAAAGTTATAGTTGATGCTGAATGCGTGATTGTTCAATGAATAAATGCATGAATGAACACATGCACTAATAAACAAGCCGACCTGGGAGCCGTAGACATAGAAACATATGCTGCTGACACATGTGCCAGTAAATTTTTTCAGCACAGATGGGTATTTGTCCCCCAAAATCCATTCTTCTCTTTTACTCTAGTGAAGGAATCCCTGAAATTTATATAGGCTAGTGGAAACCAGAAATTCAAATTATGTTTCCTGCTTTCCTGTGTAGTAAATTGTTGTTTTGAATGTATGAGGTCAGATAATTAAATTCCAAACTCATCCTAGAAAAGTGCTACGTATTTTATTACTAAATGTCACTGTGGTCACCTTCGATGTACTGCCCGTGGGAAGCTGTGCACCATTGGCAGTGCCTAGTCCACCCTTCTAAGCAGTTTTGGAACTCTTTTTTTTTTTTTTTTGAGACAGAGCCTCAAGCTGTCCCCCTGGGTAGAGTGCCCTGGCATTACAGCTCACAGCAACCTCCAACTCCTGGGCTCAAGCGAGTCTCCTACCTCAGCCTCCCAAGTAGCTGGGACCACAGGCGCCCGCCACAATGCCTGGCTATTTTTTTGGTTGCAGCCGTCATTGTTGTTTGGCAGGCCCGGGCTGGGGATTTGAACCCGCCACCTTAGGTGTACGTGGCTGGCGCCTTAGCCTGTTGAGCTATAGGCACCGAGCCAGTTTTGGAACTCTTTTTCTGGAATAGCCATCAGAGCTTTCATTGTATGAGGATTGACAATTAAGTTTGTGAACTCATCCTAGAAAAAGCACTTTGAAGGATGGACTAGGTGCTGGCCTAGTACAAAGTTTCCCAAGGGGAGTACGTCAAAGGTGACCATAATGATATTCAGCAATGAGGTATATAGCACTTTTTCTAGGATGAGTTTGGGAACCTGACACTGTCTGATATTGTCTGTGTCCCTTCTAAATTCAAATGATGAAATTTAGCCCCCAGTGTGACGATAATAAGATGTGGGGCCCTTTGGAGGTGATTAGCCCTTGAAGGATCCACTCTGATGAATACAACTGATGTTGAGTGCCTAATCCTTTTTTCCTTTCTGCCTGCCCATCTCTTGTCATGTGAGGATACAGAAAGAAGGCACCATCTTGGAAGCAGAGAACTCACTAGGTACCAAATCCACTGGTGCCTTGATAGTGAACTCCCAGCCTCCATGATTGTGAGACACCCAATTCTGTTTATGAACTACCCAGTCTGAGGCATTTTTCTAAACAGCCAGAATGGTTTAGACACAAAATATAGCTATGTACATTAATTTAATTTAGTTTAGGTATGTTTAATTTAAGGTACATTTAATTTTAGTGAAATTAATAAGAAATTAATGAGTAATCTTAAATAGTTGGTCTTATAAAGCAGCAGCCCATTTTTCTTTATCCTTTCCTTTTAACTTATTTTTAGCATCTAGATGTGGTAGCTGGAGCTCAAGAGGCCATCTTGGACTATGAGGCGACACTTTAAGAATTTCAAGGGAGCAACCTAGGAGGACACAGATCTTGTGGTCACGAAGCTCTCTAATCTCCTTTCAGTGAGAAACAATTTCTGTCCTGCTCAAGCCATGGCTGTTTGGGTTTTTCTGTCAGAAGAAATTAATCCTAACCTTCATAATTCAAAATTCAGACACAAACATGCATAAGGTGCTATAGGAAGAAAAGTTAGAGAGCATCTAACTTAAAAGATGGCTGAGAAGTAGGAAATATTCCCAAAATGTGGAGAAAGAAAATTGAAGAATGAGTAGTTTTCCAGTTTCCAAGGTGAGAAAATTTGTTCTAGGACCAAATTATGTTTCTAGGATCCAGTGGGTATATCTTGGCCACTCTTTCTTGATGGTTTTTGATACGTGACATCCATTCCAAATTCATTCATTACATATTTACTGAGTACCCAGTGCAGCAGACACAGACTCTGTGCTCCAGAGAAACTTAACTATCCTTCACAAACTGGGGTCAGTCTACTCAGTCCTAACTCCTGAGCCTAACTTGCACTTTATGTGTATTTAATATGTTAGGAGAATGATTTATAAGACCCCATGCCCTCTGTGACCTCCATACTATAACAATTGTCCAGAATCCTATTTTCCAGTCATAAGATTTATGGAAACTCTATGCATCTTCCTCTTAGATAATTCAGGTAAGACTGAGGAAGGTAGGTGTCTGTGCCAGGTTGAAGGCGGCTGCGTGTTACAGAGCAGGAAGTCGGAGTTTAAGCAACTGGAGAAAGCTAGCAAAGCAAGCCTGCAACATTTTGTTGAGCCAGAAAGTAAGGAGGGACAAACAGAGGTTGGAGCCTTTTAGAAGGACCCAGAAGACTCATTCGAAGAGACTACAACTGGCCAAATTTGGGAAAACTTAAGAATCAAAGTTTTAATAGTAACAAATAATATTGATTGAATAATAAAAAAAAAAAGAAGCAACAAATACATACTCTCATTTGAATGAATAAACAGTTTTACAAGAATTAGAATATATGTATAGTTTCACAATAACTCCCCAAGAAATATTTACTAATTATAAAGGGAAAACTAAGCATGTTTCAATGGCTGAGTCTACTAGCCACTATCATTACCACAGGGTCCAAGTGACCAACCAGCAAAGGGACAAAGAGAAATTAAATGTGATAAGATGCTGGGAGAACGTTGCAGTGTGACACAGCCTGAGTCTGATCATAGGCAATTGTCAGAGAAGCCCAAACTGAGAGACATTCTCCAAAGTAACCAGCTTGTAATCTTCTTCAAAGGGAGTAAGGTCACAAAATGGTGTAGTAAGACCAAAGAACAGCTTTTAGTTTAGAGGAGAATAAAGAGACATGAGAACTAAATTCCAGACTGGTTCCCTTTGGATCTATTAGTGGAACTTGAATGAGTCTGATGATGGAACGGTACTAATGCATCATTGCTAATCTTCTGATTTAGGTGACTGTGCTGTGATTGCCAGTAGTGTTGGAGGGTGATAGGAGCCATGCATTTTTAAATTTTTCAGAAAATTAAAAAATCCATAAAATATACTTACAGTTTTTCTGCAATATTGACATTGCTTTAAGATAAACTAAATAAATAAAAGGGAAAATTAAGGTGATTGTGAGTAATCTTGTTCTTCTATTTGCTTTTTCTTTCCCCATCCACCCCGAAACCAACCCTCCTTCTGCCTCAATTCTGTGGCTCAGCAAATGACACATAATCTAAATTCACACTGATATGGGTTTTAATTTAAGATCCACCACATAGTTTATTTTCTGTGTGAATTTTGGCAAATTATTCACCTCCTTGAGCTCAGTAAAACTCCTCTTTAAAACAGAAAAAAACAATAATATTCATCTTTGAGGGATGTCATAAGAATTAAATAAACTATGGCACTCCAGGACATTCAGGCAGTGTCTTGTACAAAGCAAGCACTGAATGTGTGTTAATTCCTGTAATTGACCTCTTATGTCCCCATCTGCAAAATCAGGATCTCTAGCTACCTTACTGCTGTCATGAGACCCATGGCCATCCAAGGCACCCCTTGGGCTTACGTCATCTCTCAGCCTCTGGCATGACTCCTTTTGTAGACTTCAAGCTTTGAAATTTCAGAATCCCCAGTAGAAGAAACAGCAAGCCAGCCAATAATCACAGTGCCTTTTTCATATCTTAACTTATGTGATCCTTAAAACCTCCCTGGGAGGTAGCACCATGTCCACTTTAACAGAAGAGAAAATAGCTTCCAAGAAGTGAAAAAGACCTTATCTAATCCCTGAGCAAACAAATGGCAGAGTCATGAGACAATCCTTCTGGTTCACATTGTATATTCTTTGTACCACATTATACACTCCTGTTTGACTTATCATTTCTGTTTTTTTTTTTTTTTTTTGCAGTTTTTGGCTGGAGCTGGGTTTGAACCCACCACCTATGGCATATGGGGCCAACACTCTACTCCTTTGAGCCACAGGCACCACCCAATTATCATTTCTAATCACTGTAACAAGAGCACTGATGCTATTACATGCATTAAAAAGTGGGAGCTAGTGCTCAATGTTGCAGCACACATCTGCAGTCCCAGCTGTTCAAGAGGCTGAAGGAGGAGGATCCTCAAGTCCAGGAATTCAAGGCTCTTATGTACCATAATCATGTCTATGAATAGCCACTGCCCTTAAGCCTGAGCAGCATAGTGAGACCTCATCTCTAGAATATTTTTGTTTTTTTTGTAAAGTGAGAGCTAGAATAACAGCATGAGAGAGAGAGAATGCAAGAAAGAAAAAGAGAAATGTGCAAGTTTTAAGATTCTCTGAAGAAACATATCTGTTTCTCTTTTGACAATGAGAGAGTTCATATTTTGAGCAGTGCAGATTATGAGAGGTCAGCTACATCCAAGAACTAAATATGAAATGTAAGATTGACACCATATTCCTCTCTCTTAGAAAGCTGTGGGTAATGTTGAAGATAACAGTAAGTGCTTAGAGTCTTAACTAAGGGAGAGTTCTGGTGAGTCATCAGACATGGTACTATGGTAACCAGGACACTACTGCCTGTGCAATTATAATACTTTCCTAAAATGATCTAATAACAGGTATGACTAGCTGAATTTTTTCATAGATTTCATTTTAAGCAAATGTCTGGTGTTTGCAAGAGGAATTATTGCCTTGAAGTCATTGTGATCAAAATCACCAGAACATTTTCAAATAGCATTCTTTATACTATGTAAATTAGACCCATATTCCTAGCAAATCTGAGGCACCTTTTGAAAATAAACAAATACATCTTGATCTAAGATAATAATAGAGCACTTTTAACATTGTTTGAAAAGAATCCTAAATTTGTGCCATCATTCTGAAAATACACGAGTAAATACGTGTTCTTCATTGGACCCATCTTAATATCGTCTGTGCATCTGTGGACACTTTTCAAAATAGCAGGTTTGGAGGTTTAGAGAAAAATATCTTATTTATTTTTACTCAACCAATATTTCTGTATACATTTAAAGTCAAAAGATCTTCTGTCCCCTTTATGGGAATGAAGAAAATAAATACTTTACAAATGTTTACTGTGATTTCTTGACCATCCTTGGTGTTTGAAATTCACAGATTGCAAAGCCCTGTGACAGAATAAAGAGATATACAAATCTAGAGACCGAAAAATCTGCCAGCTCTTCATCATGTTCACAGCCAGCATAACAGGATGCTACAGGGAGCTCCTTGTAGGCTCAGAATATTGTAGGAGAAGACTAAATTGAAAGCATTAAATAAGGCCCCCAATTACAAAAGGGAATTATCTCATCCACGCAGAAGGCTTCTTTAGTCCTGGACCAACACCAAACTTCAGATTATGTAGGTAAGAAAAGCTTAGAGAACTATTGGCATGCGTCAGAGATGTCTTTGTAAAGTTATAGACCAGAAAGTATGTTCCGTGTTCCTAGATAAGTCCAGTCAAGTAGGAGAGGTGGACTTAAAAAGAGCAAATTCTGTTGGAGAGTGAGGTTGCCAGGCAAGAATGGAAACTAGAAACTCACTCATGCAGGAATGAGAGCTGAGTTTCAGGAACGCCCTAGATTGTCAGAGCTCAGCTCCTGGAAGAGATGAGATGAAACTGTTATACTTCCAGTGATTGGCATGCCAAGAATAAGGCAAGTGGGTGGCACAAATGGGCCCTCCCCACACACACACACCTCAAGTTGAAGTTACTTTGAGGGATGCCACCCAAGATGATCTTTGGGGCAGGAGCTGAAAGGGAATTGCAAGAGGCAAAAGGAGAGGGAAGCACCTGCCTCAGGTGGTGGTAAAGGCCCCAGGCAGGAGAGGACTAGCTGTGGGGCTTACTTCCAACAGTACATTCATGAATAACCAAGAAAAAGCTGTAAAGAACACTCCTAAGTAAAATCATTTTCCTGCCCTTTTCCTTGCCAGACATCACGTTGGCTTTGGCCCCTGCAGGACACAGATTTCTAAATTAAGTTAAGAGAGAAGAAGGAAAAGAAGAGAGGAAAGGAAGAATGGAAGAGAGTTTCACAGTTGGCCTCAAGATTATGGAGACTGAACTGGATTGGAAAAATAAAAGTATTTTCCACTAAGGAAATAATGAAGTGTTTATATTCTACTCAATGGGGCATTTTAATATCTATAAATTAGACTGGTTTAATATCAAAAAGTGTCAGAAAAAGCAATGGAATCTGCTTAATTTGGCATAATTGAGAAAAAGAGATAGGAGAGCTTGTTGGAAGGACAGCAGTAAAAAAGGATGAATGTGGTTTTCTTCCTGTGCCCATCCCTCCATCATTCATTCTCTTAATCTAATTATTCTCTATATTAGTTTGTTAGGGCTGTCATAACAAAATGCCATTGACTGTGTGGCTTAAATAATAGAAATTTAGTTGCTGCCCACAGTCCTAATCAAGGTATCAGAAGTCTGGATTGTTTTGAGGCCTCCCTCTCCAGCTGTGGATGACCATCAGCTCCCTGGTCCGTTTCACATGGTCTTTCTTCTGTGTATTCCTAGTGTTCCTGGTGTCTCCAAATTTCTTCTACTTGTAAGGACACCAGCCATATTATATTAGGGCCTATCCTTCTCAACTTATTTTAAATTAATCACTTCTTTAAATTCTCTCTCTAAATACATTCACATTCTAAGGTATAAGGAGTTAAGACTTCAACTCATAAACTTGAGGGGAACACAGTTCCGCCCATAGCACTCCGTGTATTAAATGCTTTATCTGCACCATAGAGCCTACAAATAACAGCAAAATGCCTGGCACGTTGGACATTGTTGGTGAAACTTAGCTAAGTACTAAGTACTGCTTTATGCATTATATTGCTATGGTTTGACTGTGTCCCTTCCAAATTTCATAATGTATTATTTTATCTATATCTTAAAACATGCTTAAGCAGATCAATTATTACACCCTGTATATGGAGCTGAAAACAGAGACACAGAAAAATAGATAAAATTTCTATGATTTCATAAATAAGAGTAATTCACCTAAAATTTTAAGACAGGAAGCAAGGTCCCAGTTAGCTCTCTTACATTTGTTATCTCCGTGGTCACCTCATGTATATCTATGTGATCATCTATCTCTATATCTGGCTTGCAACGAGAGATTTGTAATGAATGTGATGTGTTTTAACGTTGCTATTCTCATAGTTGATATAAATATGTGGAAAACTACTTAAAAATAAGCTACATATAGTCATATATACATAAAATTATGAACACATTTATCTTTAAACATATGGTGAAATATACATTTATGTATATATTTTTACATAAAAGAGCTGTTTTGTAAAGTGACTAAATTCTTTTCACAGTCTGGAACTTGTTCTTTTTGGTGAATTTTAGTGTTGCTATTTAATTAAAAGAATTAGAAAAAACTACTTTGAGATATCACCTAACTCCAGTAAGATCAGTCCATATCACAAAAACCCAAAACCAGAGATGCTGGCGTGGATGTGGAGAAAAGGGAACACTTCTACACTGCTGGTGGGAATGCAAACTAATACATTCGTTTTGGAAAGACTTCTGGAGAACACTTAGAGAACTAAAAATAGACCTGCCATTTACCCCTATAATTCCTCTACTAAGTATATATCCAGAAGACCAAAATCGAATTACAACAAAGATATTTGTATCAGAATGTTTATTGCAGCCCAATTCATAATTGCCGGTCATGGAAGAAGCCCAAGTGCCCATCGATCCATGAATGGATCAATAAACTGTGGTATAT
>NW_003852602.1:1976480-1984245 GCF_000181295.1 Otolemur garnettii | reverse complement strand
CTGGGGATTCAAACCCGCCACCTTAGGTGTACGTGGCTGGCGCCTTAGCCGGTTGAGCTATAGGTGCCGAGCCGAGTCAGGCAGATCTTAAAGACCAAACTGATTTTCCCAGAGAAGTTATCCCAGTTATAATGTTGCCACTGAATATTAATTCTTCCAAGTTCAGTATTGTTTTATTCATTGATAACATAACACCTGTAAAATGTAATCCTGTTTTACTTTACAATGTCAATTTGAAATTCTTACTATGTAAAAAGTGACATAAACATAGGCAGTTTTTACTAAATAGAAACTTGGAGAAAAAGACATTCAAAGAAAGTGAAATTGTCCGGAAAAGATTCGAAAAGAAAAAAAAAAAGTAGAAAACAAAAACCAAAAAGACAAAGTTGGAAGATACAATAAGGGCTACAAAGGAGAATGTTTACATTTCCAGAAGGAAAGCCCACATGCCCCTAGTCCCACTTCCTATCCTAGGGAAAAACCACTCACCTTGGAATCCAGATCCCAGAATATGCATGTGGGTTTCAGATTCTTGCTTCACAGAATTTTCATTATGGAATCCCCTACTTGAGAGTTGCTCACTGCAGCTTTACAGCATGCCAAACGCCATACTTGGTACTAAGAACACACAGTAACTCTCTACCCATAGAGTCACATATGATTATGAAAAACTGACAAATAGATTAAAGCTGTAGGAATTTTATTTTAAAAGTGATGAGTAAAATCATTTTGTTGAGGGAGGGATGACAAAATGGAGAAAGGAAAGAAAGAATTAAGGGAAAAAACCAAAGAAGAGAAGAAAGAAAGAAAGAAAGGAAGTGGGTTTCCCAAACTTACAAGAGCCATATGAAGGAAAAACCTTGAAAACTGAAAGTAGGTTTCTGATAGATTGTACTCCCAACAGAGAACTCACCTTCTCCAAATTCCTCTTGACTTTTGTCTTGTAAAGATAAAGAGCCGATAGCTTGTTAAGCCCTATTGATGAGGATATAGTGAACCTTCACCTCTCCACACAACCATTCAGTCTTGCAAAAAATTCCCAGTGAATGAGAAGTGCTTTATAAACCACCTATTTTCCTCTGAGTGCTGTCATTATGGGCCAATTTATTTGAAAGTGTTTCCTCAAAAACATTACGCGCTGACGATTAGGGATCTGCACATCAATAGCAGGAATCCTAGGCAGCTGTTTAGCAGTGCTGCAAATACAGTGTGCATGCAGTTGTTTCCTCTTCTAGTCTGGATCTTATTGTCTTGAAAGTCACAAAGTATATTTATATCAATTCTTCAATTTTTCCCCCCAGATCCATTCCAGAATTTTTTAAAACTGGTTATTCCTGTTGGGTGGGGCTATTAAAAGACATGGGAAAGGCGGACATTCT
This sequence comes from Otolemur garnettii, assembly GCF_000181295.1. Taxonomy (NCBI): domain Eukaryota; kingdom Metazoa; phylum Chordata; class Mammalia; order Primates; family Galagidae; genus Otolemur; species Otolemur garnettii. Next base: position 1,982,866 of record NW_003852602.1, on the reverse strand, counting down.
AATCTTTTAAAATCCATCCAAGCCTTCTGCCATGGTCACAAAGCCCTGATGTGTTTGATATTCAGCTGTGCATGACTGGAGGAATCTACTCAGAAACAGTGCATCTGTTTATATATCTATTTCACTATATTTTCATTTTGGTTGATTTTTGTAATTCTTTTCTGAACTTTGTGACTTGGTGATAAAAGGAGCTTGGCATTGACCACTTGATATTAAAGAATGTACTGAACACTTGCTCTTAAGAGAAAATTGGATCCGTGATGTGACTATTTTTATTTAATGTCAGGTAGTCACAACTTGTTAAGACCTGCCTTTCTTAAGGATCTGCAATTGCTCTTATGATGAAAATTCATTTTCAGTATTTGGTATATTCTTATAACAGGACTTCATCTGTAAATTACCTGTAATTTTCCTTTGTAACATTCCTTTGTAACATTCCTCATGTAACATAGTTTATTTTAAATTATATTACTACAAATTTATTTAAAAAATAGCAGTAACTGAATGATGCCCCTAGTTTAGGTAATAGTATCATATCAATGTCAATTTCCTGGGGTTTTTCTTGCTTTGTTTCTTTGTCATTTTATTTTTTGGGTTTTGAAAGTTCTCACTTTATCACCCAAGTTAGAGTACAATAGTGTGATCACAGGTCACTGCAACCTTCAAAACCTGGGCTCAAGGTATCCTCCTGCCTCAGCCTCCTAAGTATCGAGGACTGCCGGCACACTATCACTGCCAGCTAACTTTTCTACAGTTTTTGTAGAGAGGGGAGTTTCTCTCTGTGTTGCCCAGGCTGGACTCAAATTCTGTCCTCAAGTGATTTTCCCACCTTGGTCTCCCAAAGTGCTGCTCTTAGAGATGTGAGCCACTGTGCCTGGCCAACTTCCTGGTTTAATATCATATTGAAGTTATATAAAGTGTTGCAAGTGAAAGAACCTGGGGGACAGGTACTTGGGACTCTGTGTACTATTTATAGAACTTTGTGTGAATCTATAATTATTAAAAAATGAAAAGTTAAAAAAATTAGCAGTAAAAGGAAAATAGTATTTTAGTGTAACATAGACATAACAGACTTTGGAACAGTAACAGTTGGGTTACTGGTTTCACTACTTAAAACGTGTTATTTTGGGAGAATTTTACTTGATATCTCAAACCCTCATTTTTTTTCTTTATTTATCTCTAAAATGCTAGTAAGAGGATAAATTGAAAATAAGAAAATGTACCTGATGAACCTTGCCTGGAAAAGCTGCTAAAAATGTAATAAGCCATTTGTGACACAGGATAAAACCAACAGCGGCAGAAATCTGTGTTGAATTTTTTAATGTTTGTTTATCTCTATCACACATACTGGGCCTTAGGGGAAAAGCGTGTTTTAAAGATGTGGCCTATAAGTCATTGCAGACCTCTGAATTCTCTATTTGTATCCTTCTCCCAACATTTTGACATGGGTGAAGGATAAGATAAGTGATACCAGGAAGAAGAACTGAATCTTTCTTGGCTTCCTACGACCCATCACAATACTTCCCTACGGGGATGCTCAGACTCACTGGTCACAGGATCAAGACCCAAGGATGTTGGTTAAATAGATTATCAGTCCAAGGCTCTTTGATATTATAAATGGTAATCCTCTGTGTGCTCTTCTACAATTAAAGCAGATAATCTATTCTAATTAAAGTAAACAACCTATTGGATATCATCTTTTGCCATGAAAGCAAGCACTGTGACTTCATAATCCTGGAGAGTCAAGGCTCAAAATTCTTTTGTTCCCCTGCTGTAGTAAAACAGTACAGCAAAATGACTTTTGGAAAAGGACATCGAAGCTTCCCACTTTTTTCTCATCTGTTTCTTATCTAATGCTGAGTATGTCAGTGAATTCCTAATGAGTGTCATCATGATAGACAGGTTTCTCTGGAAAGTGCTTCTGAAGCTATGCCTTGTATGCTAACAAGAACCACAATAACTGGTCCAATATTTGCCCTATAATTTACGTTTTTAAAAAGCTTATGTAGTGATGCAAGCATGTATAATGCATTTAATTTCCTTGTTTAAAAAGTCATCCTTCTCAGAAAATGGGTCCCTTCTCTACATAGCCATAAAGTAATCCCATCCCTTTGTGTAGAATGTCCCATGTCATTATTTTAGTCTTATCAGATCCTCAATGAAGTGTTCACAGTAGAGCAGGGACCAGTGGTTGAAAGTTGAAATTGATGTGGTTCCAAGAGGCACATGCTCTTGTCAGAAATATGGAGATCAATTCTAAATGGATATTTTTGGCTTTGACTTCCATAAATGTTCTATATACTTTGACAGCCATCTTCCAAAGGTTTAACTGTAAGGGATGCTGATCAGTAAAATGATGGCTCCCACGTGAGCAAAAGGAAGGTATGACATACAAGGGACAACCTGATGAACATTTATAATCCTATCACAGGACTAGTAGAAATGCTAAGGCTGTGGAAATACAAAGCTCACGCACAAGAGGCTGGCACAAAGATCTGTACAGTAACAAAGGGAAAAAATTCCTTTTCTGATAAGTTATACCTTTGACAATAACAAAATCACATTTTTGAAATTGTTCATATCTTTGACTTATTTTGAATGAAGCTGATCAAGTCACAAAGATGTTGAAATCCAGGCACAATCTAAATAGATACCTTCCCTCTTATTTCCTCAGTGATCTCCAGTAAGTCATTTTGGGCCTAATTTCACAATTTCATCTGTGAAACGAAGGACATGTTTAAAACTTGACAATTATTGTGTTAGTAAAAATGATGTCATGCATCAAAACTGTTCCCTATCCCTTATAAAACAATTGAAGCTACAGCATTTTTTCCCGGAAATTATTTTAAAACTGGCTACCTGCCAAATTGATAAGAATACAGTTCCAGGGTCTTGTATTTACCACCCTTCTGTTTGCCCTTAGAACCTAAAGATCACATGAGAACCCGAAAGGGTTTAAAGAATTCAAACATCCGAAAGACTCTTATCCAAATCTATGTGGGTGGAGAAAGAAGGGATTCTGGTGCTATGTGCAAGTTTCTACTGATGTCCTTTCGCCTCCTTGCCACATCATGTGCTTCTATATACAGTCTTTTAGTCAATCACTGTGGCCAGTCTAGGCTACAAAGAAATCTCTGTAACTCAGACGCTGGGAAAATGTCTTGAAACATGTGAAAATTTGTTCTACAGGTAATACCATTTCATCAGAAGGAGAGGGAGAATGTAAGACAGAAAAAAAGGAGCATGCAAGTTTGCCAGATTCTCTGAGGAGACACATCTATCTATTCTTCTTTTATCAGTCACACGCAGTTATAGCCTCCGTCAAGGCTCCCTCTGACCAGTACAATGAGTACAATGGTTTTATTTGCCCTGAATAACTCCGTTATCAATATCTGATTTCCAGATCCAAGGAGAGCTTCTCCAGTTATTGCGTTTTTAATTTTTTGTTCTTCTTCTCTCCAGAAAACAAATAGTCTTTTTCCCTAAGAATAAAGATTTCAAGCTTCCTTAGGGTCTTGGAACTCTGAAACAAAAAAGTACATTTAGACTGCAGCAATTACAACTGTGGCTGAAAAAGTCAGGCTTAAACATCTTCCCTGAAAATAGCTGGATAGTCTCTAACACAATCCTGTTTTAAATTAAAAGGAAAAATATAAACCACCACTATCCTTTCCTTCCTTTCTGATAGTAATAGATCATAATTTCATGGAAGAAGATTTAGTGTGATGGTTAATTTTATGTGTCAACTTGGCTTGGCCATAGTACCCAGGATTTGATCAAATGTTATTTTGGGGGTTTCTGTGAGGATATTTTTCTGTATGAAATTAAGTTAAGTTTGAGCAGAACAGATTGCCCTCCATAATGTGGGTGGGCCTTATCCAATCAATTGAAGACCTTGATAGAACATAGACTATTCTGAGCAGGAAAGAACTGTCCCAGCAGACTACCTTTGGACTCAAACCACAATTCTTCCCTATCTCCAGCTTGTCATCCTGTCTCATCAGATTTGAATTTGACAAGTATCCATAAAACTCCTGTGAGCCTGTTCCTCAAAATAAATCTCTCTCTCTCACACACGCACACACACACACACACACGTGTGCACACACACACACACAAGCACACACACACACACACATCGGTTTGTCTATGTTTCTCTGGCAAGTACACGCAAGTACAGAAGACTTCCTAGTTTTTTATCTCCTAAGGCAGAAATCAAATCAAGTCTTACTTGGGCACACTGCTACACAGTGTATGTGGGTCATTATGAAAGTTTTGAGATACACAAAAATCAAGAAACATAAAATCCATGCAGATGGAAACAGATGAAGCCCTCCCGGCGGCAACACTGATGATAAGCTGAGCTAGTTGAAACTTTCACAGGTGAATCAGAAAAGACACTGTCCACTGTATTTCCTGAAAGTGAAATAATGGACCAGAACACAGTCTGTCTCAAAACTCTCATAGTGACCTGTGTGTTATACCCAGAACACCAGGCCTAGTAATATTTGGCTCAATAAATAGTCCCACTTACATAATGTAATTCAAACTCCTTAATTACAACCTAGTCTCACAGTGTCTTTACTAACTTACTTCCTATTGACCCTCATATTACAGGTGATGTTTTTGCTCTGTCTTCTCACATCTGAATATTCTCCTAGGAGACTTAGGGTTTATTTTGAAATTTTACAGGTGTAGAGAGTAGACCAATAGGTAAGAATCACCCTAAACCAGAGAAACTCTCATGTGTTATTTTTCACTTGTCATTTAAAGTTACGTGCAAAGAAAGAATGCCTCCTTTCACCTGGATGCTGCTGAGAACTTACCCAAACTGAATTCAAGTTCACAAAATAAACCCATTCATGACCTTCTTAACAGACAATTTTCTCTTCTCTCATGTCCTAATTTAACCAAATCTTCAGGTCTAAAGTAAAGTATTTGTTGAGTAAATGAAGTCTCCCTGCCTCTCAGTATTTAAATGAATTTGTATATTCTAATTTTAAGGGTTTTGTGTTAACAAAAAAGGGCTTTTCCTGACTAGACAGACTACAGAGACCAAAGTAAATAGGTTTTATATACAGTCAGTCCCCAGCTTACAAGAGGGACTTCTACAAACAAGGTAGTTTGTGTAGGTTTGTTCTTAAGTGGGATTTGTAGGTAAGTTGGAGTAGGTAAATTTATCTATCACCTGTAATAGCCTCCGTTTGTGTTAGTTATACTGAAGTCAGAAGTTTGTTACTCATTTTGGTACTGTGTGTCCAAGAAGCCGTGGGTTATAGTTACTGGTTGTATTTTATAATAAATATCCTTTGCATACTTCAGCTTCCCATAGCCCTGTGGATGCAGACCATAAAACTAACAAAGCTGTCCTTCAGGCAATCATTATACCACATGGGAACCGATTGGGTAAAACTGAACTAAATGTTGCTTAGATATTTCAGTATTTTCTTCACTTTTTAAATTATCTTTTTTTTAAATTTCACATTATATATGAGGGTACAAACGATTAGGTTACAATGTTTCCCTTAGGTGGGGTGGCTGTTGTAGTTGTGTCCCACACCCATGAGGTGCTTATAACCTTATATTGTGCCCGTTAGTTGGGAGCACACCAGTCCCTCTCCCTCCTCCTCACCCTCCCTTTCCTCCTTCTCCCTCCACAACTTGAATTAAATTTAGTTTTTCTCTTATGTGGGCATGAATTAGTTGGTCTTACTGTCTTCATATTAGTATAAATTACATTGGATACTTGCTTTTCCATTTTTGTGACACTTTACTAAGAAGAATGTGTTTCATCTCAACCCAGGTAATACAAAGATGTAAAGTTTCTATCTTTTTATGGTTGAATAGTATTCCATGGTATACATATACCGCAGCATATACCATTCATTGGTTGATTGGGTTGTTTTCATATCTTGGCAATTGTAAATTGAGCTGTGATTTTTAAAATTATCTTTAACACTAGACTATTTGGTATGTTGTTTTTAACCATCATTTAGTCACATTGCAACATTAAATACTTTATTTTTTCCAAAGCTCTTGTTCTATTATGAATGCTCATTTCTTCACTCCGTTTTCACCTACTTGATAGTTTTGGTTAGTGCTAAAGCAGCTGCAACTATTCATAAAGAAAAATAAATTTGACTTTCACAAGGCCATTAAATAGGGATCATCTGTGTGCATATTTTTTCTAAAATTATTTTTGTGCCATGTTTATTTGCATAATATATTTTGTAGTATTTTTTTCAAGTAGAGGGAGGTCAAAGTTAAAAGATGTTGGTTTCTCAGAGCCAAAGTACATAAAGGATCAGGCTACATGTTTATGATATTAAAAATGCAAAGTTGGCTCGGCGCCTGTGGCTCAAGCGGCTAAGGCGCCAGCCACATAC
>NW_003852602.1:1965647-1976160 GCF_000181295.1 Otolemur garnettii | reverse complement strand
AAAAAAAAAAATGCAAAGTTATAGTTATATTTTCACAATAAAGAAAATGTTCATAGGCTAAACTACATCTGATGATATACAAAAAGTTGATAATAAAATCCCTTCTTATAAACTAATAATTTTCATAGATTTTGAGACCCCTGACATTCAGGACTGAGAAGAGGTGTTTTATTTCCAGCTTGTCATACTATATCAGAAAAATCAACACCCAAATTTTTGTACCTTATTTCCCTTGGTAAAAATTAATAAATACATAGTTTTCTGCACCATTAGTGCCTAGTACCATTGTCGTCATCATTCAGTTGAAGAAAAATTTAAGAAAGCCATGTCCTTAACATTAGGTTGTGACTTTTAGCATTAATTGTGTATCTAATGCCCCATGGGGTAGTCCCTAGTGCTGTCTGCCCAGTCACACTGCAAAGAATCAATTATTATTGAAAGAAACAATGTTTATAGAGGTATCATAATGGCCATTCATGGAGGTATAGTAATGGACTTTCATGAAGTAACTGCTCTCTGTGTAAATGCTCAGAGAGATTTGATTTATTAAAAACACAGGGCTTTTTGATTTATTAAAAACAGAGTGCCCATGGCTCAGTGTCTAGGGCACCAGCCACATACAAGAGGGCTGGCAGGTTCAAACCGAGCCCGGGCCTGCTAAACAACAACTACAACAAAAAAATAGCCAGGTGTTGTGGTGGGCACCTTTAGTCCCAGCTACTTGGGAGGCTGAGGCAAGAGAATCCTTTGATCCCAAGAGCTTGAAGTTGCTGTGAGCTGTGATGTTATGGCACTCTACTGAGGGCGACGTAGTGAGACTCAGCCCCAAACAAAACAAAACAAAACAAACAAACAAACAAACAAAAAAACAACCCCAGGCTGGTGTATAGTACAATACTATTTTACAAATGAAGAAACCAAAGCTCAGAGAAGTTAAAATAACATTATTTACACTGTCGCTTAATAAACATTACTGAGAACATAAACTTAGTCTTGTAATACAAAGCATTATATTACAAAAATGAGCAGAAAGACAAGTTTCCAGATTTGGTGACACTTAGAGTCAGGTGACAGAAGCTAATATTGATCAAGTCACCCCAAAATAAACAAATAATGAAAAGTTGCTATAAGTACTATGAAGAAAAAAAGTGTCATTCTATGAGTGTATATAATAATGAAACTTGGCAGAACCTAGCTGGCCATGAAAAAGCCTTCTCCAAGAAAATTATCATTAAGAGGAAGTTTAAAAAAATGTAAATTCTAGGATGAAAGCCAGAAAAATCTGGACTGGTTTAACCCATGCCAAAAGTTTGCTATATGTCATTAGAGAATTACTTTATAATTTTGGAAAACAAAATAAACAGACCAAATCAAATCTTAGCAGACCTCTAAAATCCACTTCAGTTATAAAATAGACCTAAACAATTTTTAGGTAGAGAAACCAAAAGCCTAAAAAGTACAAGGACTGATATAGAGCCGTCAGAATTCAGGTAAAGGCTGAGATTCTTTTCTCCCAGTGGTAGGGCAGAATAGACAAGGACCCATCCTCAGGCCAGTTCCACAGAGGACCACCAGGCAGAGGCAAATCCTACGATTTCACACTGCACTTTTTCATGTCTGTTCGTGTTCTCTTTTGTTGGCCACTGAGAATTTACATCCCATCCCATTCTTGGTATGTAAACATCTGGCACTTCAGTCTCAATTTGGAACAAAGGAGATGCAAGTTGACACTTTGGTGCAGGTCAATACCTTTGAAATACAAGCCACGGAGACCTCCTCAAAATACCCTTTCCCCTAAAGATCTCTCAGATGAAAATGTCATTCTGTCTAGTAGAAAATTTTCCCAAGGTGCAGGCCATTAGAATGGACTACCTGGGACCAGGCGGGAAATGCCAGCAGAGTAACTAAGAGGTCAGAACGAGTAAATGTAAGGCATTCACCACTGCCATAACCATTAACATGTTCCCCCCACCCCCACGAAAGTTTTTTGTGTTTCTGGTCCTACTTCACCTGGAAAAATGTTCTTGTGCAAATGAAAGGTACCTCTGATCCTGGTATAGCAACGGAGATATGTCTTTGGGTAAGATCCAGGAGGTAGTGAAATAAGGAATCATAAATTCCATGGGTGCTTATTGCCTGCTAACAGAGAAAAATACGGAGGCCTCTGAGTGTTGCAACTGTTTCCATCTGTTCTCTTTATGTGTAACTGATGTAAGAAATTAGTGATTGCCAGAAGTCACTTGGGTTCGCAATTACAGTATTTAATGATATTAGAATAAACTAGAAAATGAGCTACTCTATTCTAGAAAGGAAAGCACAAATGAAGGTGAAATCAACTTTTAAGACCCTATATCACTTATGACATCCTTTCCCATTACCTAAAGTAAAGGAATGTTCTCACTTTAAATGCCAAGCAGATGGAAAATCCCTAAGACCTGCTGACACAAGACAAAAGGAACTTTCAAAAAAGCTCTCAAATTCTTATAAGGGAACAGAGGAGTGGCTTTATTTGTCTCAGATGATTTAAACACACAGCCTGTAGGTCCGACTTTGACTAACACCGCTAACCAGTAGCAGAACCTTACACGTGAACCAACTACATAAGCCATTTCAGAAAAATGAGAGGCAGAAAAATTATCTGTGGAATGGGTTTATTAATCTCAGCCCTGAGCAATTCACAAAATGATGGTATGATTAGAAGACACAGACACTGAGAAAGGTTAGTGAACTCAGCACTATAAAAATATAAATAGCCAGAATATAATTACCTTTTCTCCTAAAGCACAAATAAAATATCTAGCTCTCATTTAGTCAACAATGAAAGCAAAATAAAATTCCACAAGACAAGCAACTATTTAAGTAAGTATTTTGTCTGTAGGAGACAGTAGGTTTTACCAGAAAATGTATGCATTTTGGAGAAAGATGAATATGAGTTTGAATGCCCAATCTGTCACTTACTAGCTGTATGAGTTAATTAAACCCCTTAACTTCTCAAAGTCTACACTTCCTAATTGTAAAATAGAAGTAATTTCGATTATCTCCTTCTATCGCAGTGGAAATTATATTTGTATAACGAATATGAAGATTCTGACATGCAATAGGGGATTAATGTCTCTTTAAATTGCTGAAATCCTACACCTTTAGAAGGATTTACTTTTTGGAGGGTCACTGAACATCTAATGAAAACTTCCTTATAAAAATTGTAGATACATGTAATCTACCATCCATTTCTGAAGGTTCACAGATGACTTAAAATCCATTAGTGGACCCCTGCATTGTCTGTGGATCTTTGGCTTTGACACGGTTGATATACAAACACAAAGAAGGTGAAGGGCAGAGATAGTGTTTATGGTGTTCTGAAAATTCTTCAGACAAATCAAGTAAAAATGTACAGAAGATCTCTTATTAAAACACTCAAGAAAGCATATTTCTTGGAGTCTAGTTGTACAGCAACTAGCACTTCCTTTCTGAAATGAACTACTGGAATGTAAGATCATAACAGCAAAACCAGATGTACCTCTTTGGAACAAAACATTGATTGTGGGGCACACAACAGTAGTGTCATCAAAGTTCTGTTATTGGCTTACATTATCAATTTTAACGTCTCTGCTTCTGAATGCACCAGCAGGTGGTATTTGGGATCACAAGAGAACTTTGGGACCACAAAATCTGTCACTTGAGAAGTTCCTACTTTTAAGCCCCTAAGCTAGTAAATGGTATTTTTTTTATTTCTCAGGGAATACTCCCTTCTGAAAACTCTAGCCATTGAAAATACGTTGTATTTCAGAGCTTCTGTATCTAGTTAATTTAGTAATGAGAAAATTACTTCAATCATTGTTTGCTTTTGCGTTATGACACAAAGGAAATATTGGGGGTAAAACAAAATCATCATTACATATAACCTTGTTTCACAGTTATTGCAATGAATATCTATAGTAGTAATAGCTATAATTTCTTCAGTTTTGCTAAAAGCACCAACTGGGTTTTTTTATAGGCTTATTTTTAACTATTCTTTTGAATAAAATGTTTCCAACTAATACTTATTTTAAAATATTAAAATTATTTTTAGCCTGTTTGTAACAAAATCTTCATACTGCTGACAATCTCATAAGCTTAGGAGTATATTTTTAGATAAATCATGAATTAAATGGGCAAACAAAAACAACCTTAAGGTTGTGCTGGGCACAGCAACTCATGCTTGTAATTCTAGCACTCTGGGAGGCCAAGTCAGGAGGATCCCTTGAGCTCTAGAGCTTGAGTCCAGTCTGAGCAAGAGTGAAACCCTATCTCTATTAAAAAATTGGCGGGGGAAATAGCCAGGCATTGTGATGGTCACCTATAGTCCTAGCTACTCAGGAGGCTGAGGCAGGAAGAGCTCTTGAACCCAGGAATTTGAGGTTGCTGTAAGCGAGGCTGACACCAGGGCACGCTCGCATAGGTGACTGAGTGATACTCTATGTCAACCTTCCCAACAAACAAACAAACAAAAGAACACAATTAAACAATTTTAACAGAGTCCTTGGGAAAAAAGGGGAGAGTTAGTTTTAGATTAGTTAAATTGGAATCATGCATATTAAAAGTAGGAGAAAATATGCAGTGTACATCAAAGACATATAATGAAGACCCTTTGTATTTACTCAAAAGCAAAATATAAATATTGAAATACCTTTACCATAAAAGGTTTAATTCTTTGATCATACTGTGTTATAAAAGCTAAGGTGTACATAGGTCTGTTGCATCATTAAGTGTAGGTACCACACAGAGTCTTAATTGCCTATAGAATTGTATTTGGAACCCCCAGATGTGCTCCTCACAATAAGGGTGTCAGGCTGCAAAAGATCACTGAATTGAAAGTCAGTCCTCCTTTGGAACACCCAGGTTTTCACTGATAAATAAAGTCTCGTGATGCATCTTTCATCACCCCATATGAGGAAGGTCTTGCTTTACACTCATCTTTTCTGTTTTGTCTTTTGTTTTTGAGATAGAGTCTTGCTCTATCACTCAGGCTAAATTACAGTGGTGTCAGGCTATCTCACAGCAACCTCAAACTCCTGGTCTCAAGTGATACTCCTCCCTCAGCCTCCAGAGTACCTGGGGACCTCTAGTCCTCTAGAGGATGCCACTATGCCAAATTCAATTTTCTATGTTTTGCTCAGGCTGATCACAAACTTCTGACCTCAAGAAATCTTCCTGCCTCAGCCTCTTTCTAAGGGCATGCATGTGCTTTCCAGCAGGTATAGTCAGAGATACTTGGGTGTCAAAAGTGACACAAAACCCCAGATGCACGCGTTTCCTTCCTCTCTCTGCAAGCTGTCTGAGAATATTCTCAGAATATTTCAGATGTGGGGTTAGGGGGATGGGAGCTCTGGTACTTTCATTTTTTTGTTGTTTGCTTGTTTTTTTAACTGCAGCTTCACCTTTTCTACATTTATTTCTGTAAATGATGTAAATATTGAATGGTACTTATACATTATACTTTTGCTAAGAACCACAGATTTGGAGACGATTAAGAGGAAATTGCTGCCCACAAAGTATTTATAGACTTGTATTAGAAGACTTGTAAACAGAATACCAGAGACCAGGATGGCTAAAGCTCTGGAAAAAGTGGGAAAATTGCAATGTGAACTCAAGAAAGGAGCGAGATAACTCTGCTAGGAAAAGAATAGGGTTTTGGAAGACTTCTCAGTGGAAGGAAATTGTTAAATGCCAGGCCTTCTCTCGAGATTTCTCTGGAAGAGCTAACAAGCAGTCTCTGTGCTGGAGAATTGTATTTTTTTCGACTGCCACTCTCCACCCTCGTTCTGTAAGGAGCTATAATAACAATGCCACGATAAACACCGTAAGTGCCAAGTTGATGGCAGCCTCTCTAACGACTACAGCATAGCAAATGGCATAGAACTCACCCTTGGGGGAACAGAGAGTTAGGGAAGACATCCTGGAAGACATCTGAGTTAAATATCAGAGAACAGGAGTTGACCGGAAAAAAAAGAAAGGGAATTTTCATTTTGGGAAGACACTTCAAAGAGCTGGGCATGTTCATATTGCCTTCCTTCCAGAAAGTATGTCTTAAGTCTGTTTCTCTTAGTTGTATGTTAATTCTGAATTACTAGGTTTGCTACAGGTCAAGAATGACGAATGTCTCAGATTTTAGAAAATTAAGGGACAGGGCTCAGCGTCTGTAGCTCAGTGGGTAAGGCTCCAGCCACATACACCAAGGCTGGTGGGTTTGGGCCCGGCCTGGGCCAGCTAAACAACAATGACAACTGCAACCAAAAAATAGCTGGGTGTTGTGGTGGGTGTCTATATTCCCAGCTACTTCCAAGGCAGAGGCAAGAGAATCACTTAAGTCCAAGAGTTTGAGGTTGCTGTGAGCTGCGATGCCACAGGACTCTATTGAGGGCTACATAGACCCTGTCTCAAAAAAAAAAAAAATTAAGGGACATAACAAGAAATATAATAGGATGAAGATGGTATCTTCCTTTGGGAAAAGGGGAATTAAGACATGATTCCCCTGTCAACCACAATGATAATATGAGTGCTTTATAACTCACAGTATTTTCAGAAGGAATTAATGAGGTAAACTTTTTGTCTTCATGCCTAGGAACTAATTAGAATTTAATAAAAATAGTTCTCTTTTCTCTAGCCCTCCTCTTCCAAGAATGATTTTTCAGTGAATATGGTTTGAAGACCTCACTTACGTATCTTTAAACACCTGAAAAACATACAGTCCTTGTCAGAAGAAAGATATTGAATAGGAAAGAGAAATGTTGCTTGATGTCATATGTTAGTTTCATTCTACTCATAGCCCTAAAATCTGACTCATGACAGGACAGCAAACAAATGGATTTCTTCATTCTTGCCTAACTTTTATGCACATAATATATAAATAATGTAAAAGAGTGACTTCTAGGCTGGCTTACTTTTCCTGAACTCATTTCCCAGTGCTTTTCAGAATTCTAAAATGACTATCCTTATTTAGTAAAAACAAAACCATGTTTAGTTGAGTTTTCAAGATTGGTAAAAGATTATCTTATCTGTTCTAAAAGCTAGACAATATCTAGACACTATCTAGACACTAGTCTCATGCATTAATTTGATCATTATTACATGTATGTGAGTTCAGTTCTATTATTATTCCCATTTTAAAGAGGAGACTTAACAAGCTACTTAAAATCATATCTGAAGTAAGTAGGATAGGCTAGACTTGAATCCATGCACAATGCTTGAGTGTCTATGCTTCTCACTACTCTTCTAGTACATGAAGCATATGTTAGGTGAATCAACAAAGTGGATTTTTAAAATGTTTGTCTTCCTCCCTACAAATGTAGATGATTGGTGTTAGGTTCTAAAAAGGCTATCTGATATTCCACACGCATACCCTCTGGAAAAGTAGCAAAATGGTGTGTGTTTGTGTTTGTGTGAGTGAAGGTGCTTGCCTGTGCATGGAGATGCAGATTCATTCAAAGTAAAGACAATGCTAACATCTGGCTGGCATGGCCTCTGTCATCTCATTTGACTCCTGTCACACATCTACGATTCAATCATCAATATTCCCAAACTACCAGAGAGGAACTTAATGTGGTGGCTACATAATTTTTACCAGGTGACAGAATTACTATGTGGCAAAGCCAGGATTTAAGTGTGGATTTGTCTATACCAAAGAAGCAACAGCACCACAAAAGCATTTAACAGAAAGCAACACATTTATTGGAAGTTGGCACAGATTCAGAGATGATTTTCCTGAAGAAAGAGTACTTGTACTAAGATCTGTGGACTGAGTAAAATTAATCCAGAATTGAGGAATCAGTGCTCCAGGCAGAGAGAGGAATGTGAGCAGAGAGACCAGATTGCATGAAGAACAGAGAAAAGGGAAGGAGTAGGTTGGTGCAGGATAAGAAAAGGTATTCTGCCCTCAGGGTCTTGTAGGACATGGCAAGGTATCATTCTGCATAAATAGTATTAAGAGGAAAGAACAACCACAGTGGGGTTCTAAATGGAGTCATGAGCATAGAGGGGAGGGCTGAGAGGAGCAGCTTAAAGCTGACTTTCTGGATGTATGTAGAGCAGTTAGGGACCTCTGGTAATAATGTAGCCACGAGATGGTAAACAACTGTAATAAAGTAATGTCAATGGTGACTCAGATGGAAATATATGAGAAATATTAAGGTGCTAAAAATCAAGTGAACTTACTGACAGATGAGATGAGAGAATGAGAGACCCAGTCTAGAATTCTGGTTTGGAGGGACTCAGCATCACTCACTAAGAAGAGAAGCATGGACGAGAATTGCTCGTGTGAATCACCAAGATGGTTTTCCCAGGGCAAGTCTCCTCTATCACACCCCAGATGTGCTGACCCCTCCGATTTCCCCCTAACTCGACTGTATGATTTGTAGTAATGGGGGACTGCATTCACGCTTTCCCCTGTAAAAAATAAAAATAAAAAAATAAGAGAACTGCCCATGTGGCAGGGAATGTAAAATGGATGAATTTAAAAGGGTTTCAAGCTCTGTGCCTTTACTCCTATGCAAATGGTTGTGACTGTGCTATTGGAAAATAAGATTTCTTCATATGTCTAGGCCAAGGAAAATCCGGTTTGTAATGGTTTTATGAAAAGTACTTGAAGTATTTCTGCAAAGAACACACAATTCCCATTTAGGCAGACCACGTCTGTTGTGTGTCCCTACTTTCAGTTCTAACTTACTATTTAATTAATTAGCCTCAGGGAAAAAAATACATGATGTATATAACTAATTAAATAAAGGTATATTACATATACTCACAAACAATATACTCTCTACATAGTACATGTTTCATTAAGATCGTGAACATTAGATGATGTTCGTTAACACCGTACACTGTAATGCTAGCACTTGAAAGATTTAGGTGGCAGAGTGATTTGGCAGAAATTATGTGGGCTTTCTAACTGATAATAGGTCAAGCCAAATTTTGGAATTTGTTCTATGTTTCCTTGGGAAAGTTATGTTTTTCATCTTAAAACCTGGGATCACATAGTCAATCTTATAGTTTTTGAAATCAATGATGAAATAGATAATATATATTAAGGGTCAGGTATCCAGGAGGTGCTCAAAAAGTGTTGATAACCAACTCACTTGAGTAAATAGTCAACAGAAGTGATAAAAAACAGTTTTCTTTTCAATGAAGGAGTTAAAAGAGTAACTTTAGGGCATAACACAAAATGAAAGATCTCTGATCTAGGAGCCGTGAGCCCTGGGTTTTAATTTTGGCTCTTAGCTACTATGGCTCTCCCTTGAGTAGAAAACATGGGACCCAAGACTTTAGTGCCAGAGTCTGTTTAAACCAGTATTTCTAAACTCCCCACATGATCCTAAGCAAACTGTTTGAACAACACAGATTTTTGGCCATACATCTGAAAAATAAATAAGGGACCTAAATTTTCCCTAAGTGCTGTTCCAGCTATGATAGAGTATGAGTACTGACACTTAATGTTTAAAAATACTTAAAAATGGATCATACTTCATTTTTTTTTGAAAATTGATTTTAAAATATTACATAATACAGGTAATTGGGTAAGTAGGAGGGAAGACCACTCTTCTGTTTTCGAAAGGCACTTGAATCTTAAGTGGGAGGCATATTTTTCATTAGAAAAAATGAACAGAACTTTTTTGTTCTCAATGAAAATATATATATATGTCCAGTCAATGGCTGTCAGCAGCTGTCAGGCGATTTGTTTATGGCTCACGGTCCCTTTTATTTTTGCAGCATCATGCATTTTAATTAGGCGTGCTTACAAACCTGGTGCTCTCTCTGCCTGCCGGAAATGAATGTTAGTGTGCTGCTGAAGACAGTTGTCCTAAATGAAAAAGTCAAGCATCTTAGAAAAAGGACTGATTTTCATGAAATGAGCTAAAACAAACAAACAACAAACAAACAACAACAGTAAAAGTCCAGGGATAACGATAAAAGATACACTTTGCATTGATCCAATACAGATACCCCGAAGTCAGTGGCTTAATTTCCATATGCAATATTGATGGACGTGACCATTGCTACCATATAAGGGTCTTCCTGTGTGCAGATTATAATGCACACTGTTATGTTACAGATGTGGAAATTTAGATTTAGAGAGGTAAAAATATCTCAACTAAAAAATTGGGATTTAAACTCAACTCTCACTGCAAGTTTGCTTGATGAAATTTATTCTTCCACAAACCATACAGTGCTTGCACCACACCATCTACTGGAGGAGGGAAAATCTCTCTGAATACAATGAGAAAAATGAATTACGGGACAAAGGGAAAACTAAAGAGTGACGCAAAAAAGTCACAGGAGCCAAAATAAAAATAGTTCTACAAAAATATGTGAAAAAAATGAAGGATATGAAAGCTATAACCTAATAACAACCTAAGGATACAGGGAAGGGGGAGGGAAAGGGGAGGGAGGAATGGGTGGAGGGAGGGGGATTTGAGTGTTCACTTCTGTGGTTTATCTTACAAGGGTACAAGTGAATCTTTCTATGAGTAGAATATGAATG
>NW_003852602.1:1960239-1965513 GCF_000181295.1 Otolemur garnettii | reverse complement strand
AAAAATAAAAATAAATTAAAAAAAAAAGAAAAAAAGAAAAAAATGAAGGGAAGAAGTAAGGAAGGAAGGAAAGAAGGGAGGGAGGGAGGGAAAGGAAAGGAGGGAAGGAGGGAGAAGATAGAACAAAAAAGAAAATGATTTGCAGAGGAGCTGTGAGCCAAAAGGAGAGTATCCAAGAGACTTTTGTGTGACAATGCAGAAGGGGAAAGCCGGAGCAAGGGGATTTGCTTGTATGCATGTTAAAATCTAACTGTTTCCCTTAAGGAGTGCGTATTAGTGTCTCTTTTGATCAGTAAGTCAATGTTTCAACTGTGTTATCACTGCCTTCCTTGTGGCTTTTAATAATCATTCTTGAAATAGAAGTGTTTTTGCAGACATATTGGGAGATGTTCTTCTCACTTGACTGATTATTTAATCCACCCTGCAGCTGTCTGTCTGTCTGCAGGACAAGGTGTTCATGCAGATTGAAAGCCAGAGAAAGCCAAGAACGGGGCTGACATCTGAGAGCAAATTAACTTACATAATGGCCCTGTCAATCCACCCTCTCTTCACATTCCATTTTTTTAGTTGGTACTAAACTCGATCAGTCTCTCTTTGGGTTTGCTTTTCCTCCCACCCATCAGTCAGTTATCTCTCTTGCCTTAGTTTCTCTGAATTCCTACTATGTGCTAGATGTAATTCAGTGCCACAAGGAATATAAAGAGTATTTCCACCCCAGCAAGGAGGAGTCAAGAGATGTCAGGCAAAAAGGAGCTGTAATTCCATCAACTAGGAGGCCAGGCTACAGAGTGAATGAGAAGAATCTTGTAAGGGTTGCAGACCTGTGCTATATTAGGTCAGAGGGAATAATTCCCCTTGAGTTGAGGAAATCAAGGTAGCTTCATGGAGGACATGAACTGGCAGGACTCCTAATCATAAGACTGATGAAGTCAGCTATTTCAAGCCAAGGGAAGCATGTAAGCTTATTTGGCAAAGGAACTTAATATAATTGTCCAATTCTGAATGATTTTTAGTGGCTGTCTTAAGTACTGCACTGAGATAAATTTCAAAAATGTGTCCATGCTCAGTCATGATCAATTAGAAGGGTCTGCAGCAGTTACAGCACTGCAGGGGTATCTGTGTTACCTGCCACATGCAAAGAACTCAAAGAATCTAGTGAGCCAAAGCACCAAGTTTGGAGTAGAGGGAAAGAAAGTTTTATTCAGGGGATGTAAGAGATTAGATAATAGAGGGAGTGTGGGGGCAGAGTTAAAAAAATAGAAGTCTATAAATGTCAAGCTGAAGAAATTATATGCTATGAGGAAACTATTTAGTCATATTTGCTTCTCACTGCAAATCTAGTGGGACCAACTTCTTTTGACTTAAGCCCACAGGTGTTCCATCCATACAATTTAGATACTGTCAGATATTTACCATTTCCCAAGTGTTACAATCCTGTAAGGCATTTTATTTTCCCTATAGCTTATTGCCTTGTGTAAAGTTTGTTCTTAATTAAAATTGTGTATGTTCCTTGCTTTTACAAATATTTTGGTGAGTGTGATAGGACAGATATCAGATACCTAGAATATACTGTGGTGTGTTTTAAGTGCAATAGTCATGGTAGAAAGATTGTAAGAGGGCAGAGATTGCAAAGATTTCTTGCAAGAGCTGTGTGTCCGCATGCTGGATTTTGGACGTCAAACAAGTTGTTTATATGCATGAACAACAAGGGAAAGTAAACTAGAAGTTCTAGGCTAAAGAGGTGAACAGTTATAATAGTGAAAAGAAAGAGCAGTGGGTACTGCTGTGTGCCCGCCTGACAATGCCTGCAGTTACGTGTTCCAGTGGAATTTGTACACCTGGAATTATATACAGAATCTCCCGAAGACTGCAACCCTAGTCACCATGGTGCATTTGGTAAACAGGTATGAGCTGTATGCTGAACACTCAAGAAGTCTCTGTTAAAACAAAATAAAGACAAAAATAATTTATAAGGTTCAAAGTGCCTATTTTGGAGCTACTAACAATATTATTGGCAGAGAGAGGGCAAATTTGTACCTTATAAAGAAAAGCATGTTTTTGCATGGTTTAACTTCCTGGACTATTGCAGTGTGATTTAATGGTTAAAGATAGGATCATTGATGTCCTCCCTAGCTGTGTGATCATGGGCAAGTTTTGTAACTTTTCTATATCTTTTTTTTTTTATTTTTTTTAACTTTTTTAAACCTTATGCTCCTGACCTGTAAAGTTTTAAGGACAATAAGAATACCTATGTTATCATAAAGTATTCCTCTTTAAAAACATTTTTTTGGATTAATATGAGGATACATGTGATTTATTATTATATATTTATTATCTCCTACATTAGATAATTTGGTACAAATTATCCTAAGGCCATTTGAACTCAAATGTTTATAGTAGCTTAATTCACAATTTCAAGTATCATGTGGTGATATATAAACACATCTACTGGATATTTCTTCAATATGAGAGAACAGTGATAGATTAATGTCCAAGTTTTCAGCCTAGATGATAAGGCCCAAATGATCTGGCCAATTGAATTTTCTTGGCACATGGTCCACCATATTTCTTACACTCCCACATTTGTTATATAGCCCAGCCATGTCCGACTGCTCATGAGAGAAGTTAAGTGACTCCCAAGATTAGAAGGTTACAAGATTATTTAGAGAGGTTGAATGACAGTTCCAAGACTATGTTCTGACTCTAAAACCTTCACTATTCACTATTTCCACCAAGCCACAAGCCAAGATTGTGTTTTCATTTTGTCTGTGTCTGCCATTTGGGCTTTTGAGGCATCTTGTCTCATTCACCACTCAATTATCTGCACCACTCAAATATCTGCATGATATTTAATGCATACTTGATAAAACAGGATAGTCAGGTAGACATGTTCATACATGTACTTATTTACATATTAATGAGACACTGTCTTCTAGTGAGTTCATCAAACAAACTAAATACTATTAGTGCTGAGTGCTCACATTATGCCTTCCTTTTTTTTTTTTTTTTTTTGGCTGGAGCTGGGTTTGAACCTGCCACCTCTGGCATATGAGGCCGGTACCCTCCTCATTTGAGCCACAGGCGCTGCCCATTATGCCTTCCTTTTTAATGAGAAATGCTCATG
Organism: Otolemur garnettii; assembly: GCF_000181295.1. Classification (NCBI taxonomy): domain Eukaryota; kingdom Metazoa; phylum Chordata; class Mammalia; order Primates; family Galagidae; genus Otolemur; species Otolemur garnettii. Next base: position 1,962,389 of record NW_003852602.1, on the reverse strand, counting down.
GTGAAATTTTCAAAGCGAATGGCCAACAAGACAAAAACGTCTGCTGATGAGGGAGATTTTTGTGCCTTCACATAAAACAGGGGCCCCACGCTATTTATAATACTATTATGGAAAATGTTAGGTACAATGTGTCTTGGTACATTTTGTGTTGCTACGAAGGAATAATGGAGGCTGGCTAATTTAATAAAAACAAAACAAAAAATGGCTTACTTGGCTCACAGTTCTTGGCTGGAAAGTTCAGTGTCAGATGTCCCCATCCAGTGTGGTCTTGGGCTGCCTGCGCTCACAGCAGAGGTGCAGGAGAGCCAGTGTGGTGTGCACGAAGATCATGCAGTTGGAGAAAGGGCAAGCAAGTGAGGGAGAGTGGAGAGGCTCAAGGCTCTTTTTAGCAACCAGCTCCTTCAGGAACTAATAGAGGAAGGGGAACTCACTCCCCAAGGAGGGCATTTATCTATTTACAAGGGATCCACCCCCATGACCCAAGCAGCTTCTACTTGGCCTCACTTCCAACAACTAGAGGGATCAAATTTACAACATAAGCTTTTGTAGAGTCAAACATCCAAACCATAGCACAATGTTAGACTGAAAATTTAAGAAAAGTGGAAAGATTCCAGCTACTTGGGAGGCTGAGGCAAGAGAATCACTTAAGGCCAAGAGTTTGAGGTTGCTGTGAACTGTGACGCCATGGCACTCTACTGAGGGTGAGATACTAAGACTCTGTCTCAAAAAAAAGGAAAAAGAAAGAAAGAAAAGTAAAGTAGAAAGAATTCTCAGTTCTTGGTTCCTGCTTTTGAACTCTCAGGTTAACATAAATGACTGTGTTACCTGTGCGTATGTGTGTAGTTAACCCAGTTTTGCCGCATGTATTTCATATTACTAGAATTTTACCATACCCCAATTCAAAAGGTGAACTAAGGGTTATTTCTCCCAAATTACTGATGAAATGCAGCCTTTTACTAAGAAAGCAGGATTGGTGACTGCAGAAAAAGAAAAGGAAAGAGGTTAAAGCTCTATGTAGTGTGACACTGTGACACTCAGTTTGACACTGACAAAAGCCTGCTATAATAAATTAGCATTCCCATCTTGACTGACTCAATTGGCAGGAACAAATTCACAGGGCAGGGAGAGAAGAGAATGGAGACAGACCTGCTACACTTTGTCAAGTGGTGACTACCAGAAACTCATTTTTAAAATGGAAACAAGTTAAAACTATAAAAGAGCAACAGTATTTTCCTTTTTAAAGGTCCTCTACCTAGTAAGTGTTGGGGACCAGAATGCCCCAGACCTTATGACTCCAAACTCATAAATTTCCAAAATGCTTTTCAGGATTCTGTACTTCACATCTGGCATTGATGAAAGATGCGAATGGTTTACAACTGTGAATATCCCTACAGAAGTGCTTCAAACTCCAAGGCCCTGCCTGGTCACACCACACAAAACCAAGGATCCAAAAGGTAAAACACAGTGTTTAACATTTACTTTCTCTCTCCCTTTCTCTTTGACTTTTCTTCACAAAGTGTTATTGTTTTCCTTACTCGGTAAAGTGTTAGTAATTCAAACAAAAGAAAAACATAAATGATACTTCAGTATTACATCCTGTGGGGGTTTAAGTGATTTATATTTCCTTTCTTCAGCAATATTTGCTATAAAGCTACTGAAGGTAATATTTAAGGGAAGTGGATATTTTTCTGCAAAATCACCTCCTAATCCTCAGAGCATTTCCTTGATATCTATCAGCAGTTCATAAAGACTTTAACACTTTATGAGCAATATGTTGACTTTCTGTTGCAATGGCAGGGAAAAAAATAAAAATAAACTTTCATTGAAGAGGACCACAATGTCTCCCCAAATGAAACGGGGTGATAAACCAAATAAAATAGGCACAGGAATTGGAAATAGGTTTTAGTGTGTTTTCACATACTCCGCTCCAAAGCTGTATGCTGTGAAGATATATTTGATTTATTTCATTCAGTCTTCTCTGAAAAAAAAAGAAAGTAACAGTGAGATTTTCATCAACCTATGTTTAGGGTGCTCACTGAAGATGATGATTATTGTTTTGAAGTATTAGTGGGCGGAGGCAGGGAGAGACACAATAGTATCATACTGTTTGTACCTGAAGACCAGATTCTTTTTTATTTTTATTTTTATTT
>NW_003852602.1:1940080-1960027 GCF_000181295.1 Otolemur garnettii | reverse complement strand
CTCGGCCTCCCAAGTAGCTGGGACCACAGGCGCCCGCCACAACGCCCAGCTATTTTTTGGTTGCAGCTGTCATTGTTGTCTGGCGGGTCCGGGCTGGGGATTCGAACCCGCCACCTTAGGTGTACGTGGCTGGCACCTTAGCCGGTTGAGCTATAGGCGCCGAGCCGACCAAATTCTTTATAACTCCCAAACCTGACATTTCTATTTTAAGAGTTGATTTGATAGGAAATCAAAATCAAAAAATCAAATCACATGATGGAACATGTGATACTGAATAAAAACTAAGTTCAGCAATACTATTTTATTTTTTTAAACTGACATTATAAACATATGCAATACTATTTTAAATGTGTACACCTCTAAATTGAAGGTGACAATTTGCCTGATAATATTTTGAAAGGATGTTGGTTTGATGTTTTTCTCCCAAAGCTACATTAATTTATACCGTTTTGTGTCTTTTTTTTTTCTGGTCTGTACACCATAATATTCTAGTCTGTTCTGCATGACATAATATTTTAATGAACTCATTTCTTTAAACATAAACTTTTTGTTTGAAAGGGAACTTTATATACATATCTAAAAATAAAAAAATTAATTTTACTTGCCACAGTACAAGGTAAACTTAGAAATGAATTGAAGGAATGCAAAACAATGTTCTTACACACTTATAAGGCAGGTGGAGTCAGCCTACAGCTCTGAGCCTGAGGCCAGCATTCTGCTTATTAGAGATGGCACTGGCAGAGAACTGAACTGTTTGCTCTTGACAAATTCAGAGGATTCAAAGAAATTGGATAGTGAGTAACTCTCTCACCTATCTGTTCTCCACATCTGTTTCCTATCAGGAATTTCTATGGGGACTTACTACCTACAGCATGACAAATGAGAGGGTGTTCTAGCAGGTTTGGGCTGGACCCAAGTCATGTGTTGAAATCCTGTATTTCCCACCATATGAGGTATGGGGTTTGGGATTTCAGTATCCCCTGTGAGTCTTACATTCATCATCTGATAAACAAGAGGTAATAAGATCTGCATCTCCAAACAACTGTGTAGGTTAAATGGAATAGCACTGTGGAAAAACGCCACTTGCCCAATTCTAGTTACCACCAACCCTCAACATTTTGTCTCCTCTTTCTGTCTGCTGTACAAATATGACAGCTCTATCTATCCCGAGCTCCTGTCCTCACCATTTGAGCCTCCTTCCTTTACACAAAAATCTTATCTTGTGTAATACACCACTTCTTTTTGCTAAAACCTTCTGAGGCTTTTGCATTTCTGATGAAATCATGTCCATTCTGGCAGACTCCTCAAGTATATCAGCCTATTTTATTAAGAATTTCACTGGCACAATTTTTTTTAAAAAGATGATAAAGATAGATGCATAGGTAGATATAAAACCAGTAATAATATACTAAAAGCTGAATTAAGTGGAAAGCAAACGAACAAACCAAAACCAAAAACAAAAAATCTCCATTCAGAAATGAAACTTTGAAATAATATCATTTGAGTGTAAGATTATGGGGGGAAATAAGTTCTTAAGACAAAAACAACTTCAAAGTCCTATTACGCTCTTTTACAAAGGCTTCTTGAACATCAAATATATTTTGCAAAACACTTCATTGATTTAAGTGTAAATTAATCAGAAATACATGGATTCCATTTCCCTTAAAATACACATGGATTTTTACATCCAGATGCAAAATGCTTTTCCTGTTTTCCATTACTTCAAAAATTGAACGGGTGCTTTAGATACTCAAGACTGACTCAAAGCATGAGAAGTGTTAACTTTGGTGTAAGATTTCACCAGTCCTTTACATGAATATTAAGGGAATGTGCTTTCTTAGAATTTGCAACAGAAAAGGAATTAATAAGCAATGTGACCCTGGTAATCTTTCTAGGCTGTAATATGGCACTGTGTTCCAAGATCTCCATCTGTTTTTAAGTTTCAACTTTGACTAGATGTTTCTTGTTTTCTCATCTAAACAATGAACAGGAAAGGGTAGGATCTATTTATCTTACAGCTTTCTATGAGGTAGATATAGAATGAAATTAATAAATCAATGAAAATGTATTGAACATCTCTTTAGTGCCACTAAAGATTCCAAGATAAATAAACAAAAACTTTTTTCAGATCATAAAGGAAACTCCTAGCTTTGGAAGAAGAAAGCACTCCGGGAATCTATTTAGCACTCCATTTTTGGAATAAGGTGACATGTGTGAGTGTCTAAAGGTGGCAGAGACAATATACTCTGCCCGAGGAATCACTTACTTCCTGAGTGGGAAATTGCTTTGTAAACACTCAGGTACTAAATGATGAGGCACTAAGAAGCAGATGGATTCTCATTAATTCTGGGTGTCCTTATAATTATTATTGCTACTCATATTACTATTACTATCATGCAAATCACTACTTGGAGTCAGAATTGTTTCCCTATGTTCACTCTTAATTGTGTCAGTCTGTCATCTTCACTGTTCTATTTCTGCTCTAGAAGATGGAGTCTCCTGGTTTAGTTGCTTTCCACTTCATTTGGGCTTCTACTTTTCTTCCCCTTTCTTTTCCAGTGAAATCTGTTAATCTTATTGAGCTCCCCACACCAATCTGCTGGGCCATCTGATTTTTCTAATTCCAAATCTGGGTCTATTTCTAACTAACTGCTGACAATAATGCCATAGTTATCCTAGCAGCAGTCGTATTTGTTCATTATCTTAAATAATATGACTTCTGAACATCAACCATGCATCAGTTTGGGGGCTAGATTTGGGATACACAGATATGGATAACAGAGATTTGCTTTCAAGGAGCTCAGAATCACTCCAGTGAGAATGCAGACAAACATAAAATGATGGGACAGTATGTTAAAACTCATGCTGCAGATGTATGCAGGACACCGCAGGGTTCTGGAAGTGGGGAGTGGACGTGTCAGTGAAGACTTAGATTACCAGTCATAGCTGTGATCCATCTGGAAAGATAAGATGGCCACTATTAATAAGCCTAGTGGCAATTCCAAGGAGAGGAGGTGATTGGAGGGAGGGCCGAGTCCCTCTGTAATCACCAGTAGCACCATAACAGTGCATCTTCAAATAGACATGCACCCTTTACCAAGACAGTGCTCTTGCTATACAAATTCAGGTTCCAGTCAAATCATCAGACAAGCTGGACTTTCTCCAGCCCATTTCTACACACATTTTTTCCTCTGAGACCTCCCCGTGTACAATGCTATTCATGTCCTACTCTCCAAGGTCTGTGGCTTCCAGGCAGGTGGATAATTGAAAACTCCCCAGCAGAGTTCAGCACTGGGGAAGTGAGTTTGAGGATGACCCACCCTTAGTCCTCTTCCCAGTCTGTAAGTTGCACTAGTCTCCTGACTGCAGACTGATACCAGAACTTGTCTCCTAGGAGAAATAGAAACTTCTCCTTCCACAAGGATCTTGGCTTCAGCCCTTTCCTTTCTCACATTGATGCCTTGGCATCTCACTATTTCTCCTTTAGATCATTAAATACAAAACATTAATCTATATTTCTTTACCAGATTCTGAGAATGAGGCAGCCCCTCTTCTAATATTTAGCTGCCTTTCGTCTCAGATTAATGAAGAAGGTGGGGGATGTGGACAAAGTAAACAAAAGTACAGTTTTGATCTCCAGGAAAGAACGGTGTTGTATGTATAAGGCATGAACTGTTCAGAACATGATGATGTAGAGAAAGGTGAAAGTAAGGTTTGACTGGATCCCAGAATGAACTGGAGAACAGTGAGGATAGCGTTCAAAGGGCTGACTGAGGTCTAACTGAATGCCCTGTGTGGCCATGAGAGAATTACACAGTGAAGAGAAGTAGCCCAGCTGCAGGAATCTGGGAAGGATCTGTTCTCTGGGCACCTGCTGTTCTGAGGCAGGTATCGGTGGGCTCCCTTGAGAGGAAACTAACATGGATACAAAAACCTAGGCTTTTTTCTTAATACAATAACTCTGTGAGTTAAATATCCTTATTCACAAAGGCAAATGAGACTCAAAGAGGTTAACTGGCTGGCTCAGTTTATAGAGCTAATAATGTGTTCAGTCAGGGCTTGAAACCAGTTACGTGATTCCAAATGTCTCAGTCCTTGCAGAACTTACCCTCCCAGCCCCAAATAGGGGCATTACCCTTATCAAGCTACTGAGAAAACCTTAGTTTGGCCAGTGCATACAGGACAAACAGATTGCGTTATGCAGTGTTACGGGACATATAGGCAGAAACTATTTGGGATTTAGAGAAGTAAAATACAGTTTCCTTCCCAGTTTTTTCCTCTGAAAAATTAGGGGATTTTATAGAGAATAAATGAAATAATGTGTAAATCGATTGCCTAGTTCCTGATAAGACATTACGCACCCAATATTAGGAATACCACCCACAACTGCTAGTGACTTTTATTGTCACCATCTATCTAGGAAAATGATTTATGCCTTCTGTAATTAAGGTGAACAAAAAAACTGAGTGAAAAATAAGGTTTTCCCTACACAGACACAGCAAGATAATTTGGGGGAAGAAAGCCAGAATACCACTATACAAAATGGAAGAATGAGGAAAAATTGAGGAAAAAATTGAAGAATGAGGAAAATGAGGAAAAAGCCAGAATACCACTATACAAAATGGAAGAATGAGGAAAAATTCACGAGGCTCCTTAATTTGGGCAAGTGAGGTACTTTTGTTTGTCTTTGTTTGACACAGATGTGTCAAAGAATGCAGGCATCAGGCAGCGTTGCATATCTCTGTTTGGAATGAGCTTTTGCTTCTGTTTGGGTTTCTTACCAGAAAATACCAGAGAAAGTTTCAGAAAGGATGATTTTTTTTTCTCTTACATTGTTGCCTTTCTTTGATTCCTTAATGCTCTTCACTCCAAGTCTCTAGAATATAAGATCTGTGTGGAAGGAGCCCGTGGGTCTGCGTTAGCAATCCAGACTCCAGAGCACTGAAATAATTCAGCCAAGACAAGACGTATTATTAGACCGAACAGAGACTAGGCGAGGGAAGCAAATATAATCTCGCCAGAAAATGAAAGTAGATCTTCTTTAGACAGCATTAATTTGGATCAGAGGACCTGAACCATGTTTTGTTTTGCTCCGTCTCCTAACTTCATGTCTTGAAGAATATCAGGTTGTTGGTTTCATGATTCTTTTCTGAAGCATGCTGCAGGGATAAGTGACATACTTAACATTCTTTACAAGACCAATGGCTTGGGATCTGGTCTTTTTTTTTTTTTTTTTTTTTTAACAGCTAGTTCTATAACCTTAGGCTCAGAATTCAAAAGCTTTACCGGATTCTTTCCCCATAAATGAAGAGGTTGAAGTAGATGATCTCTAAGGGCCCTTTTAGTGCTACAAGTCTGCAACTCTATAAAACCGAGGTAATAATATATCTTCTTCTCACTTCACAGAATTATTGCAAGGATCACATGAGAGAGCTGATGTGCTTGGAAATATATGAAGGGCTACACAAATCTAAACAGTAATAGCAGAAGTGTGACTTAACCTTGGATGTCAGTGTTAGGAGTTAAGTAAAACTTTAGATGCCAGTTCGTTTCATTATTCCCAAATGGTCTCCAGCATGATGCTTGTTATGCTAAATCCAGATCACTTTGTTGCTTTTTTAAAAAGTATACATTCTTTTTGGAGAATTTGATTTAGGTGGTTAGCCCTGGAATCTGGGATCTAAATTTATAAAACGGAATGCAATTCAGGATTTGGATTCTGTTTGTGAACCCAAAGTGTTTAGTTTCTCTTCCATTAGAATTTATGAATCACTCCTACTGTGAGGTATGACATTGATTAAAATTAGATTGTAATAGTCACGTATTAGTATTTCAATATTGAAAGGTAGTACAAGATAATTGAGGTTGGACAACTTGGGTTTAATTTCCACTCTTTGTTTTTTTGGTTTTTTCTCTGAGACAGAATCTCACTTTGTTGCCCTCGTTAGAGTGGTGTGGCATCACAGCTCACAGCAACCTCCAACTCCTGGGTTTAGGTGGTTCTCTTGCCTCAGCCTCCTGAGTAGCTGGGACTACAGGTGCCTGCCCAGCTATTGTTTTGCCGGGGCTGGGTTCAAACCCGCTACCCTTGGTAAATGGAGCCAGCGCCCTACTCACCGAGCCACAGGCGCCACCCCTAATTTCCACTCTTTAATGTATTAACTGTGTAATCTTGAACAAATCACTTAACTTCCCTGAGCCTCAGTTTTCTCATACTTTAAAGGATACAAACAATAGCTGCCATTCATAGCCTTAATAAGTGAGGAGGCTAAGGGGGACATTATAAGATGTTAGCTTGCCTTCTTCATGACTGGCCCTTTAAAGTATCCTAGCTATGAGGAGATTGACAAAACACAATGCTGAGTGATAATCACATTATTAGTAAAGAAATCTATCTCCAAGCTGTATAACAGGTGTCTAGATAGCCTACCATCTGAACAGATGCCAATGCATAAGTTTGTTTACAGCTATCTCTTCTCTCTCAGAGACTAAGAGTGCAGTGGGTGGCATTTAGGTGAGTAAAATCACCTTCTGTTATTGTTAGTTTTAAAATTTAGAGAGATATGCCCAAATGTATGTCTTGCAGAAATTTTGCTTTACCATTTAGCTGTATTTATTCATACACAGACATGTTTGCATAAACACGTACATTTTTCTTCTGCAAATATCCTCTCCCATTTTCTACCATTCCAAGTCTCTTAACTAAATCCACTATTTACAATAGAGCCATTTTAATGGCATGTTTATGAAAATACAGATCCTAATCACAGTTTCCCTATGGACTACCAAGAAGAATTTGAAACCCTGTTAGTAGTTGCAAGATGAAAGGGGGATTTGACTGCACATCAAATTTTATCTGAGGAACTGAAATTGTTTTATGAACCTCACTTAGGTCTCAAACCACTCCCAGAGGTAGGAAAGAAGTATTATGTACTTTTATGGAGACACAAACTTAAAACCCACGGAGAGGTTAATCATTTTGCATCAAAAGCCTTAGAGCTAGTCTGTGATGGAGTCAGGAACAAAACAGAATTTCTTCCTAGGGAGCAACTTACCTTCTTTTATTTGCCTGATTATGAGAGTGTATGAAACTTCCAGAAAATTATGATGAATGTTCAAAAGAAACCCCTGAGAAAGGATTAGCATTTGTTTCCCAGTTTAGTAAATGAGTGATTTGTTTTTCATGCAAAAGCAACAGTACCTTTTTTTGTTTTGCTAAACACTTAGGTGGAAATGATCCCTTTGAGGAAGGAGAAAAGAAGAGCAGAGCAATTCCGGAATCAGGATAGCAATTGGTAGAATATTTCTTTCTCTTTCTTCTTTTCTACTCCTCCTACATAGCAACGTGCACAGATATTGCACGCTAGAGGGCACTTGAGGTAGAAGAAAAAAGCCTCGACATCCACTCTAACGGGACCAGCTGCCTGTGCAGGCATGAGCCCACAACCTGAAAGCAATGTCCCGATTCCACATGGCAGCCTCTTTAATAAAAGAACAAACAAACAAACAAACAAAAAATCCTTGGCATTACACAGCTTGACTAATAAAAGCAGCCTGTTCACATTTTCAGTAATGTAATTTCCTTTCAATTTCTCGTAGTATTTGTTGACTGCATATATATGTGGTCTCCCTAATAAGCAACTTCATAACAACTAATCAGAACTAAATTCCATTCTATGCATAGGAAAAGAACTGTTTTGCCACGTTCCCCTCCATACATCTGCACTCTCCCAAACATATGGAATAATATATTATTGTAAGTGCTCAAATTCAAATAATGGTAATCTAAATCAAACTTAATATCAACTACATTTAATTATTATGTTTTAGTATTAGGTACAATCTGCTAGACTAAGTATCAGTGTTCTTGGGTGGGCCTTCCTCTATCTCCTTTCATCTGTTTCTTCTTGTTCTTTTCCTGTTCTTTTTTTATTTAGAACACAATGTGAACTATTTTTAATTTTTTCTTCTTCTTGGCTCCTAACTTAAACTAGAGTGGTCTAGAATCTTAATCTAGTTGTCTTTTTTCAGGAAAAGAAAGAAAATAGAAATAAACACTAAAACGCTAAGCATGCAGTCAACAAAACCTAGGCTGGCTTATTTGATAGCTTTGTACCAGCCCCCTTAAATCTGTCTCCCCACCACCCACCCCCAGTTTCTGTTTAGAAGCTGAACTGGAGCTTATCTCTTTTCTAGCACCTGGGAAGATGGGAGATAATGCCATTTTGAAAACCTTTTCCAAAATGCTCTCAGCACAGATGTGGTTTTCAGAAAGTGTTTACACCTCCATTTACTGAAAATATAATGAAAAGCTCAAGATTAGTAATTACAGTCAATATTCAGGGATACAGTCAATATTCAGGCCTAATTTCAGGACAGCTAAAACCAGCAGCCAAGAAATGTAGAGCATCACAACTCTGAATAGCAAGTTCAATGTTGATTTTTACCCCAAGAATACATAACCACTTGTAAGGAAATCAGTTTCATTTTCCAAATTCCATAATAAACATTGGTGAAATAATGAAATGGCAAGTTGAGTGTGCTTATTATACATTTTTCCTTTTTTATTTTAATTTTTAAGATAGTATTTTAACTTAAAGCAGAATATTCCAGGACAAAACAGCTAATATTAATATAACACACTATTTTAATTTTTTCTTATCTCATCTTTATAACATGACAAAAGAATTGCCAAATGCAGTGATTTCTCCAACTTTAGCAAGCAACAGAATCCCCTGGGGGTATTTGTTAAAATCCATATTTCTGAGCCACACTCAGATTCAGGGCCCAACAATTTGCATTTCTAACAAATCCCCAGAGGATACTGAAGCAAGAGTTGGTCCCTGCACTGCAGGTTGAGAACCACTGGCCTAAATAAATCCCTGCAATTGCTCTCACATTCATTTAATGTGGGCACCATCAACAATTTTCATGATTTTAGTAAGAGGATGGTTTAGAATGAACTCATAAAAATAAGCAAAAATTCTGAATTTACGTAAACATTTACAAACGTCTCAAAATTGCTTTCATTATTTTTATTCTTATGACTTATGCTTCAGTGTTGGAATTTTAAAATATATTTACATTTCTTGTGCCTACCGCCAGAGTAGTTGCATATTACTTACCTTCTCCCCAGTACTAAAATAAAGCACGTCATTTCAGACCTCTTTATCCTAATGAAATGTGGAAAAGGATTATGCATTCCTGGAAATTATTAGGTATTAATTAGTGTTACATTTGTGTTTTAGCCTTCTTCATATGTCAGATTTTTTTTTTTGTTTTTTTGCAGTTTTTGACCAGGGCTGGGTTTGAACCCACCACCTCTGGTATATGGGGCCCTACTCCTTGAGCCACAGGTGCCACCATGTGTCAGATTCTTGATGTTTTTATTTTAAATGGTAATAACCCTGGCAAGTTTCACATGGTAAAATTCCTTCACACACTCCTTAAGGAGATATTCCATGAATTCATTAATCTGTCTAAATTTAAAAGCAACCTAATAACCCTGAAAGTTATCAGTAATCATATCATAGTAAGTACATTTTTCGTTTTGTTTTCAGTTTGTTTCTTTTAGTTTTAATTGTGTACTGAAAAATGCAGAATAGAACGTATTTATTATTTGCTGCATTAAAATGCAATCTTGCATTTTATGCATATGTTAATGCAGCCAACAATAGATAGGCTCCACTCGCATTTCCTGTTTCAGCTAGAGAAGTGGAAGTCTTTCTAGCAATTCTCACCCTTCCTCTGGGGCTCTGCTTTCTACAAGCCCGCTGACTCCTCACTCTGCAACAAACTGGCCACTTTGTCAAAATTATGACGAATATTCTAGCGATAGTAAAAAAGAAGTGTGTCTTTTATTACATGGATTCTCTTTCCATCTCATTCACACCCAACTGCAGTAGACTGCTCTGCAAAACTCTCTGCCTGTCACCAAGACCCAGGCTGGAGACATTCTGCCCTATCCCACTTTTTTGCATGAGTCAGCCAAGGTTATTCTGAATGCAGTTTTTCCTTCCTCCCCCAACACCTTCTCAAATTATATTCCTGTCCTATCAGATAATTCCTCACCGCCCCCCGCCCCCAAAGCTCCACAAGACAAGCAATTTCAGTCACATTCAAAAAAGCCTGTGGAAATAGTCCTCTTCCTGCTAGAAGGTTGTAACCCTGAAGATGACAAAATAAAACACTTTTTAAATGGGGTAAGTAAGGGTCTCACCATTGTGATGTTAAACTGCATCTTACTAAGAATGGGTGGAATTGTTAGAGACAAATAACCTTTTCTTTCAGCATCCTGATTATCTTAGAAATATCCTTACAGGACTTTTTAACATCCTAATCCTCTTTCACACTGCTTAATCGTCCAGACCTCTCTTGAGAATTAGTTAGGAAATTCCTACTTCCATGCTTTGAGCAGAGATTAGCAGGTATAGATAGGGTTACCTTGAATTCCAAGAGGGCCAAATTTCATTGAAGACAATGTATATAACTGCTTAAAAGTAAATGTGGATAAAGAGAATTAAAACAAATTCATCCTATCCCAAGGGACCATTAGATTCTGATTCTCTTTACTTTGTTACCAGAGTATTTGTTTGCTTGCTTGTGTTTTGTTCTGAAAATGAGATTTGACGATGTTGTCTCTTTAACATTCTGACTTTCTTCTGAGATGGGTTTGTTACTTCACAGTCCCCAGCTTGCAGTCCTACACCACCTATGCATTAGTTCTCATAGAGGTAAGAAGGTACCCCAAGGAAAGGTTCAAACTATCTGTTCAAAGTGAAGATGAATGTCTGAAAATTAAGCACAACCCAAAATGTGATCTATTTATTTGTCCACTTGGGACTGTCTGGTCTAGCAGCAGTTATAATTTGATTGAGGTTTGACTGCTGTTCCTTTTTCCAAGACAGAATTAGCCAATTCCAATGCCCTGTAAGCAGACATAGCCTGGAAAGAGAACAAACAGCTACTTAGCGACTGCCTGAGTGTGTGTGTGGTGTGTGTGTGGGGACCTCCTGGTTCTCCTCACCTTCCCTCTTCTCTGAAATAATTCACTAAGTTTCTTGCTCATGACAGCTAGAATGTGAAACAAACAGCTATCAGACCTACAGTCAATATTCTTTTCAGTATTTTCACAATGAGATGTTAGATGCAGCACAAAAAATGTCAAATTTGCATGAATATTATAAGCATATTGTGCCTGTTTTCTCATTCTGTTCACTCTGTCTCATTAATTTGAGTCAGACAGTACAATCTCTACAGACCGTGCGTCTGGTCCTCTCCCCCCCCCCCTTCTGTTTCGACTCTGCCCTCAGAAGGTAAAATCCACTCAGAGCTCAGGTCTTTCTTGTTCAGGCAGGGAACGGACTAAATCGGGGTCTCCTGTGGAGGGGAGTTTGAAAAAACAAAGGTAAGGATTAGTCTGTCTTATATCTCACTAATTTTATTAAAAGGTGATCACAGCAGCTGGATATTTCTACAAGGTAGCCTCAGAGATGAAAATAGAAGAAATCTGGACCTCAGATTCATGACGCCTTCTTTTGGCACCCGCTCTACTCCTGGGTGGCCATTTCTCAAGATCTGAGCGCGGTCTAACCGAGGGCTTGAAGGGACCACGGACAGAGCATCTCTTGTGGAGGCAGGAGATCAGGACACACGGAGTAGACAAGACCGAATAATTCCTCCCCTTACCTCCCAAGCAAGTTCTGCTTTTCCCTCCTACACCCACTCACCGCGCGCCCCTCCTAGCTGGCCCTGATCGCATCTCGCCAAAGGAGCACTAGGACATTAGGAATGAGCTCTATTCTGGGTCCACGATGCGCACACAGACTCTAATCCCAGCCTCTGAGTAGTAGGCAAGGGACGCAAAATCGCCCCATTCTTGAGCAAGAGGTCCTCGCCATAAAAAGGAGGTGAATTGCACGCGCGCACCCCTTTGCCCTGTCGCGTCCTCTTCCTGTCACGGACAACAGCTGTGAGTCACTGAGACGCTTTTCAAGATAACGCCAGCCCCGGGGCTCAGGTGCCACCTGCGGAGAGAACGCTCGCGGTACCTCCTCCGCAGCCCGGTGGCGTCTGCCGCCCTCTTATCCGGGAGCTTGGCCCTCCGCGGGCTGCGCGCACGGCGCCGAAGGGCGCGTCTTCACCCCGTGGCTCCGGCGGCGGAGACGCGCGGGGCGTGCTTGGGAGCGAGGAGCAAAAAGTTGTGCGCCCACTTGGTGGGGGAAAGAGCGCGAGCGAGCGAGCGCACGGCAGCGCAGGGGGAAGGCGGGGAGGGGGCGGGGTGGGGGACCGCTTACAATATATGAATTTTCAAGTGGTAGACCTGCCTCTGCGCTCTGCCCAATGAGATCCGTCAGGGGAGGCACCCGGCTCACTTTTCCACATCACTTCACAGTTACATTTGGCAGGCAGGCGGGCTCGCACGCCGGAGCGCTCAGCCCAGAATTAGTGGATTTATTTAGACTCTCCCTGCCTCCTTGAATCTCCGCCACCGCCACCGATTTGTGCGTAGACGGCAGCATCAACCCACCAGCCGCACTTTGGGCTGCGGACACCCAGAGCCCAGCGTCCCTGCCCAGCGTCTCCGCACCAGCTCCGAGAGGCATGAACGGAATCCGGAGGCGCCTGCCCAGCTCTCAGGGACCGGTCGGCGCTCGTAGCCCTCGGGAGCCGACCCCGAGCCCCTCCAGCCATTTGTGAACCAGAAGGCTTGAAATTCGCCACCGCGGAGCCCCATAAAAGTAAGTGTCTCCCCAAACCCCCGTTTCAGTTTTTCTCTACGCTCTACGGACCCCGAAGGGACCGTTTCTTGTAGAAATTCTCATGCCCCTTCGGACACCTGGCGCGCACCTCCCTCCCGGGTGGTGGATGCGGGCTTCTAGCGCAGGCACTGGCTCAGCTGTGTCTTCTTTAGCGGTATCTAGGATTGATGCGTGCCCTCAGGGTTTTGGCTGGCGGTTTTTGCAAACTGCGCTGACAACAGATCCTGGGGGTAGCCGGCTCCAGGCTGTGCCCCTCCAGTTTTTCTGCCGGTCTCCCTCCCTGCGGTCGCCTGGTAATTTCGCCTCCTTCCAACACAGGCGCGGCTGCAGCCGAGCGCCTTCACTGCGGGGTCCGTGCGGTGAATGGGAAGCACCGGTTGCCTGCTGTGAGAAGGGTGCAGCTGAAGAGGAAAGGAGGCGAAGGTGCCGGAGGTGCCCTAACGCTGTTTTTCTGCGCCGCCTCATCTCCGAGGCGAGGGAGGGCCACCCCCGCGGTGGGGCTGCGGGCCAAGGTTCAGCGGCGAAAGCCGCAGAGCGAGGCTTTCCCACAAGTGGCTGCTCCAGCCTGGGAGGCGCAGTGCCTGCTGCCAACTTGCTGGGTTCCCGAGCCACACGGTCGGTGTCCTCCCGCGTCCGCGAGACTGCACTCACAGAGGCCCGGAGCTGGAGGCTGTTTCGGAGCTCCGCTCCCTGGGTCTGCGGAGTCGGGGAGCTGCGCTTCCCGTCTTCTCTCGGCTCCACATCCGAGAACCCTTGGGGGCGGGCCGCGCCCCTGGAAGGACTGGAGGAGCAGGGGGCCCTCCCCTGGGTTGTCCTCCTGCGTAACAGGTTCATAGGGACCTACTCCGGTTCTCCCAGGCTCCAACCGAAGCTGGGAAACAGTGAAAAACTGCCGCCTCCAAAGCTGGTGCCAACAGGTATCCACAGTTTCCTCCAGTTTTCTCTCCCCAACACCAAAGCCGCCCCTCTCCCTACTCAATGTGGCAGAAACCTCAAAGTTTCCTAGTTTCTGACTCTTCCCCGCAGGCACCCAGCCAGCGGTAAGCCAAGGACTAACCGTTTGCCTCCGCGAGGGGAGATGGCAGCTGTTTGCTTGGGTTGCTAAATGTAAGAAATCAAACAACATTAATTGTTTATTGTTGCAAACGCACAACATTAGTTCGTAATGGAAAATCACTCTGGCAGCTGCTCACTTCAGCTCTGATTAAAGGATAGCGTTTGTAACTGAGGAAGCAGGAGGGGGGAAAGGTCCTTTCAACTTTACACCCTTCCTGAAGATTCCACAAGAGTTTCCTCCTTAAGAGGCACGATCGGACAATCCCTTAGAGCGCCGTTGCTGCTAATCAGATGTGCTGCGTTCTTTCCCTCGGCTTCACGGTATTTGGGAGCTGACAAAGGCAGCGAGGCACGCTGGAGGAGGTATGCGGGAGTAGTGCCCTCTCGGTATCCGGCACCTGCGCCGAGCACAGCCGAGGGACTGGGGCTGGCTGGGGGCCTCTGGAAGCCCCAGTCCTTTTTACAACACTCCTGACCGGCCATTTCAATGGTTAAAAACCCTCCCCGGCTGTCACCTTCGGTTTTATTATAGAAGCTTTCCAACTAGAAAACTATATGTGGGAAAGAGATATTTACGTAACATTGGAGAGTGGGAATTTCCATCCATTCAGCCTCCTTGCAGTACCTCAATGCATGCAAAGTGAGCCCTGTGGTTCATGCTAAATACCGCCGAAATCCCTGCCTCGCTCTGGCTTTTCATCAACTGTCCAGTTCTGCGGGGATGTCATCCGGAGTGAGAGAGAGAGAGAGAGAGAGAGTGTGTGTGTGTGTGTGTGTGTGTGTGTAGGGGGTTCTGCTAAGAGGACTGATACCTTTGAGGGATGTTCTCTAGGGGTTACACTATTTTTCCCTCAAAGGGAGTTCTCTATAACCATCATGTCCAGACATGCTTTCTACTTCTTTAAGTGCTGTGGCTGAAAGAAATTCTAGGACCATCCCCTTTATTAAACAATAATTCTGATAGTATTGTGTAATTCTGTTTAGAAGATTTGAAGCTCCCTATCCCATGGTTATTTTGTGATGGAGCAGTCTCAAGATTTTAAATCATCTTTGAGATATATATATATATACACACATATATGCATATATATTTTTTTCTGGACTCTGAATAGAGTGAGGAGTTGAGGAAAATCCCTTCTGAAAACACAGAGAGGAGCCTTCCCAGCAATTTCAAAAATTGCCTCACTCAGGGCTGTTCAATGGCAATTCATCTTCCTTACTCTGATCCCCAGACCACCCAAATGAGTGTCAGAGGATTCCCCGACCATCTCAAATGGGCTGAATATTGTAGAGGAACTGGGTAAGCTTCTCTGAAATCTGTGCTGTGATACCATCATTCAAACTTTTTACTCTGTCCTCACTGCAAATCGGATCTTGTAGGTCTAATTATTTTTCTATTAGAAAACAATGTGTCTGCTTTGTAATTTACAATTTCTTAAAGCCCTTTAACCTCCACAGATGTATCTCTGCACCCAAGACTCTGTAACATTTCTTGGATGCGTTTATGGGGTCCAGAACGCATTTCTTGAGTTCTTGAAGCTGTTATGAATTTTGCTGAAGAACAGACAATTTTATAGAAGCCTTCAGTAGAATAGAGGCTCCATTTGCCTGCTGTACACATATCAACTCTGAAGGGAAGGAAGTTCTTACCCTGGGAAATAACTTTATTTGGGTATTATGAATAACATTGGTCAGCACAATATTCATTTATAGCAACCCCTCAATTAGCACTGAAGACAATTTAAGTAGCCAATGGCAGCATGATCTATGTAAAATAAAACAAAACTAACAGACCATAAAACGTGTTCAGCAGGATGGAAGACACCACGTGAGAAGGCATTGTAAGACTGTTACGTGAATACACTCACGAGGTAACATTTGCTTGAAATCATGCACAGATTTAAGGTCTCACGCTCCTCGTTAGCTGAGAGGATCAGAAATGTTGGAGCAAAGCAAAGAAGCTACAAAGAATGAGGACATAATGATTCTACCCAAGAAATTATACCTCTGGGCTTTGCTTTCCAAGTTTTTCATTGTTTATTGGTGGGGGGAAAAGAACCAGCACATATTGAAAAGTTAGAATCCACACGTTTACAGTTGTTCAGAAAACCTTGTCAATATAAGTAAACTAATGCCGAAAAGAAAAAAAATTAGAAACGTCATTATTTTTCTACTCAGGATGGTACACCTCACAGCTTTTATCAACCTCCCAATTTGAGCAGCTTTTTCATGCAAAACTAAAATATTCTAATGGGTAAAGTGACATTCAATTTATATTTCCAACCACACTTTTCTGGTCTCTTTGCAAACTTTTGTGTTTGGCAAATCAAGGCACAAGCATCATCAGAGTAGCCTTTCAACTTCAGATGTAATTTAAGGTTTCAAGATTTCTTTCTTGAAAATATTTTGCTCACTGGTACTGCTGATGTGAGTTTCAGTCACTTTATATTTGTTATATTTGCTACAAAGTTATTAGTGCACCAGGGGAAAATACTGTTTTATTTTTGTTTTTAGTACTGTTGGTATTCATAAGTGAAATAAACTAATATTGTTTTTTAATTTAGGAAAAGGCTAGTAACTTGGTGTGTCACAGATCTCTTACCGGGGGCAGAAAGGAACCAGTGTTAATTCTTGTTGCTGTGTATGATGTGTTGTGTAACACACAGAGCTCACTTTTTGAAAATGTGCCTAGATAATTAACACTTATTGGGTTCAAGTCAGATTTTTATCACATTCTCTTTGGCATTTCATCTGCCTTAGATTATTTGATTTGCTTTCCTTGTTACTTGGATTTGTATATCGATCAGCCTTTTAAAAAATGTTATCAGTGGTGCTGAGAATGCTCCCCGATTTGATACGTGTATATGTATGAAATAGAATAATTTATTTGATGGACGGAGGCCATCACTTGATTTAGCAGGGTTTAATTAAACAAAGGGCTATTAGTTGTTTCTCATTTCATTCCCACAGAAAGTTATGATGCTAATCTATTTCTGCTGAACTGTTGGTTCCTGTCTCTGGAACCTGCTTCAGATGTAACCATGAGGAGAAAATTAGTTGAACCCAGCAACTTCAAAAGGTCAGAACAGAAATAAGTTCAAGAGATGCCATTTAGCTTCTTCTCCCATATGTTGCTGCTAACCGAATCTCCGTTGCTTCTCCGTAGTAAAGTACTAAGGCCAATACCATTTCCTTTTGCTATCAAGTCCCAAGCTTTTATTTCCTGAGTTTTAAATGTCAGGTTCTAGCCCCCATCAAAAACAGCGCCCACCTTTCTGCCTTTAAATGTCTTTTTTGTTGTTGTGAGAAGGTACAGATATATAGATGTGATTCTCTGTATCTCTTTTAAAAGTATCATAAATAAATAATATTCATATTTAAAACTTTCAAACCCTTTTCTTCCCTTCCCCCTACCAATGACAGTTGCGAATGCTAGATGGATGGTTGGTCCAGGGCTAAGCAGTGAGTTACTGCTAAGTAAACATTTATTTAATGCCTAACACGGTAGCAAGGATTGTACCCCACCCCTTTTACTATGGCATTTTCAATAAAAGGAAAAGAGAGAGAAAATCCTATCCTCATATGTGAGGTCCAATATTGTGACTCACCTACCACAATTTTCTTTACAAAAATTTCATGATCCTCCTAAGTTTATATTTAGACAGTCTTTTAAATTTATTTTTCAAAGTCAGTTTTATCCATGTTCTACAAAGCATACTTCTTCCCCCACAATCATTTTTAAGTGCTATGAGAATATTAAAAACTGACATAATTCACCTTTGTAAAAATGAGAATGCCTCAAAGACTAGACTTCTATCAAAGCATGGTATTAAACCATATGTGATGCAAATTATATTTTACTGGGAAAATATGTTAATTGTGGAATTGCTGCATGTTTAACTCAGTGTTGGCACCTTTTTCTTATTGAGAATGTATAAAAAATAACCAAGGGTGAACTTACTTCTTCTCTCCCACCTGCCCTCCCTTATTTCCCTTTAATATATTTTAAAATTACAATGCTGGTGTGTCTTAGAAGACAATTCCATACTCCTTTATATTGATTTTAATCAGCAGGATACCTGGCTGTCAAATACACACAAGGAAAAGAAAAACATGATAAGGTGCTTCTGTGGACGTGTATCGGTATTTTAGGGATGTTGATTATATTGCAAAAAAACATTAAATGGAATCTTCTTAATATTTTTATATGCAACAAGTAAAAACAATATAGTATATATAAGTTCTATTAGCAGTTAGAAAGATATTTTCCATCCCTCCTTTCTTTGCAGGTAGATTAATGCATAAAATGTGATTATTTGATGTCTGATGTGACAAAAATAATATAAAATAGGTGGATGGGGGAAGTTATGTAAATATCATAAGAAAATCATTCCTTTTTAATATATATGCAATATTATCTCCAAAATTTAATCTAAAAATTATGAAGGCATATTTCATTCTTTATTAGTCTATTGCTGTTTGAGCTTGGCAAACAGAATTTAACTTCATGTGTAACAATTCCCATCTTCAAAATGGGGATGCTTAGAAAAATGGAAAAAAAAATTCATATTTGCTTTGATCAGAGTAGGAAAACACACTTTTTTGGTTTTGCCTTTGAGTTTCACTAAAATATAGTAGCTTAAGATAGTATAGCCTTTTAGAATCTGTATAATTTCCCTAACTTTCTGGAGCTATACATTCTGGGTTGTAACTCAATATTATTTTTGTCAAATGAATGCTTGTTATATTTCTATGGACACATCCAACACCCGTGTCCATAATTCAGATTAACAGAATCAGTGGTTGAAGTTTTTGAAACATAGAAGAATGATAGAAAGCTGTACTTGTAAACATAGTTACCATATAGTACATACAATCCGGCAGAATCTTGACAATTTACATTAGAATACATTTCAATTTTAGTATAACAGACTCTGTAGGCCTGGTCATAAGATATCAATGATTTGAATCATTTATACATTTCTTAAGTGAGAAGAGAAAGCTTTTAATTTCTAAGTATCATCAATAGTGCTAAAGTTGTCTGGAATAAACTGAAAAACTTCATTGAATATTTTTAGCAGAAGAAACAACCTGGACCTGATCTCTAATGATCACGATCTTTTCTGAGGTCCCGTCTAAGTAGTGTGTAGCTATCACCTTGGTCTCATCTTAGAATTAGTAGGGACTGTCTAGTTGCAATATTGTCACAAGAAGGTAAATGATTGTGGAATGGAATATAATTTCTTGTACTTTGCCCTCTCAGCAGAAAATAGTGGTGGACAGTACCAAGTCATTTTCAATATTATTTTAAATTATAATTTAAAACGTTTAAAGTCTTTATTCTCCTTTTCTTGTTTTCTTTCCTCATGCCATCTTGTTTAACAGACAGTGCCGTGCCCTGTCCATGGAAAGGAGAGACATGGCTAACTCTGGAGAGTAAAAACACAGCCCTTCAGAAACCTCATAAACATGTGAAGTCATTACTTTACTTTTGTATGTTAGCTGTGGGTGGAGAGAGTTGTTCATAAACTGCATTTTTACACATATTATATCCATCAGTGGCATTTATATGCCATTTTTTTAAAGTAAGAGTATAATTTTACTTAATACTCATCTACATAGAACATTGGAATTTTCCTCATGGATGTATACAGCAAGGTATTGAAATACAATATTTTTTAAAAAGTAATCAATTTTTTTGTTACGTACTAGGAACACTCTCCAAATAGTAACTATTACTGCTGTATTGACAAAGAGTTTATCTTATTTAATTTTTTCCTCAATCCTTCAAGAAAGTTCATACTTAAACACAGCATCAGTTTCCTTATCTGCCACAAGTGAGATAAATTTGCCCAGTTCACTCATTTTATGAATAGTAGAGCTGTGATTCACCTACTGTCTTACTGCAGCATCAGTGCCCTGAACACCTATCTCCTGTTCCTCCCAACAGTTCAGCTGGTGTTTCAAGGTTGATAAAGGTAAGATTGATTCTGATGGATGCTGTGATTTAAAGGGCCAGCATAAATTGTTTTCATTTACTAGATCTTCAGCTATTAATTAAGGCCTGATGAGATGGCTCTGCCTGTAATCCTAGCACTCTGGGAGGCCGATGCTGAGATAGGAGGATCCC
>NW_003852602.1:1937319-1939673 GCF_000181295.1 Otolemur garnettii | reverse complement strand
ACATTTTAACTAAACTTATCATTCTAAGAAAGTTTTTTTAGGTCTGGGTCTGAAACATTAGAGAAGGGGTCTTATTTTGATTTTCTTATCTTTGTCAGAGGCTTAGTCACCATTTTCTGAAATATCTATAACAGATAGAAAACTTCTATGTGAAGAACAAATTTCTGACTCTATCTTGGAGAAGGAAGAGGAGGAGGTATTTGTCAATTGATTTTTGTCAAGGTAACCAGCAATTGTAGAATTTAAAGAAAACGAAAGCTTCAGGTAGAAAAGAATAGCATGTTGATAACAGAGCAGAAAGTATGTTCAACAGGAATCATGAGGATGATAAAACAGGCAAACAATGTGCTTTTGGACAGATTGATTTCTGGGTGAGTGTATGGGACAATGACAAAGAAAGATGAACCCCAAGGGTTGTGGCTCAAGGAGGGAATAGACAAATCAGTAAATTTGTGTATGTATGTACGTGTACATAAAATATTCCAGAATTTTTTTCTGCCAGGAGAATCTTGTCAGGGGATTCTAAAGCTTCTAGGAAAACTGATCTTCTTGTGTTATGTATATTTGAATGCATGCAGATATTGTGCTTCTCTATAATCCAAGGACTGTCCCTACTTGTCAGGCTCCAGCCACCTAAGGTTGGCCCACACACTGAATCAGTCTCCTGTGTTCCTGAAATACCACTTTGAATTCAATATGCATTTACTTATTTCGAAGCAGGCTGCTAATGGCTCTAAATTCAAGGTCAGAAATGCTTTTAATAGAAACTCACTGGTCCTGTGTGTCATTTTTGCTTTCATGAAATATCGTGGCCACTAAACCCAGTGGATAATAGAAGTATAATTTCCTGTCAACCACAAAAATCTGCTAGCTTGAGTCCTAAAGTGTCTGTGAAAGTCTGTTTTTGTTTTAGACTTTACCTATCAACATGTGGCTCATCATTTTGAACTTTAGTCCATGTTATTTACAAAATGGACAGTATAATGTGTTTTGCATAACAACTTACATAAAGAATTGACTGAGTTCACCTTAAAATAATGTTAGAATCAGCAGAGTGGGATCTAGGCTGTGATTAGAATTATCTGTAAATGTGACAAGACAAATTATAAGAATTTTACCTAGGAAAAAATATCTTCTTATGAGGGGGGGATTCTAAAGACTTTCTTATACGTAAGATTTCCAATGAGATTGCAAAATCTCTTCATCTCACTATCTGGGTGTAAATCAATGCAAGAGCATTATATTAAAGTGAATTACTTGGCCAGACGTACATACTGTGGTTGGAAAATGTAAAAATAAATTGATTTTTTACCCCAGCTTTACAACTTCTCAATTTCTTCTTCCTTGCAGAAAGTTAAGCAGTTTGTGTATACAGTTACTACTCACAATATTTATTAATTCTGATAACACTGCCATAACATTTGGTTGCATATCAAAAATTTCTACAAAGTTATTCTCTGATATTTTAAGAGCACAACATTAGCTCTTCCCATGGCAGAGGTGCGAGCATGAAAAGGGTTTAGCTATAAGTGTCACAGTAGAATCCCATTTTTTTAAATAACTGACAGGATCACCTTGAAGACCACATCTCAACACTCAGTCGTAGTATGTTAACAATACAAGAGTTAGCTGGGAAATAATCCCACTGTTGCACATGAAATAGATATGGGGGAGGTGAGCGTATTAACATATTATACAAAAATCTAGTATGTGTGTTTACTCCTGAGTGTGCAGGAGTGATAAGTCGTCCATGACACGGCATGAAATGACACTGAAGAGGAAGTGGCTCTCCCAGTCACACCATTGAGTCCTCCAGGTCACGTCAAGGAGGTCTGAGTTCAGAACTAGTCTTATTTCCTCCTACTTGCTTCTCAGAGTATGGTCCTGAAATCAACATCACCCACACTGAAGGAGAGGTCATAAGAAATGAAGAATCTCAAGTCCCACATTAGATTAAGTGCATCATAATCTGCATTTTAACAAGATTTCCAGGAGATTTGTGCACATATTGATATTAGAGCACTCTTCCATGATGTACTAGAATTGACTCTCTTGACTGTAATAGAGATGATTGTTACATTTTTAGTAACTGCTAGAACCAGTTAATGGACGCATTGGAAGCTTGAAATTGGTCATGGTGGAAGTATTTATATCATGGAAATCAGAAAACACTTCAAATGAGAGTTTTTTTGTTGTTTGTTTTTGCTTTCAGAGAACTGGTGTTAAGTATTTACCAATCTACCTTTAACTGTTTCTGGTCTTTTTTTTTTTTGAGACAGAGCCTCAAGCTGTCCCCCTGGGTAGAGTGCCGTGGCATTACAGCTCACAGCAACCTCCAACTCCTGGGCTCAAGC
>NW_003852602.1:1929821-1937225 GCF_000181295.1 Otolemur garnettii | reverse complement strand
TCATTGTTGTTTGGCGGGTCCGGGCTGGGGATTCGAACCCGCCACCTTAGGTGTACGTGGCTGGCGCCTCAGCCGGTTGAGCTATAGGCGCCGAGCCTGTTTCTGGTCTTTTAATGAAGAGGTTGACCTCTGGATTTGATAGTATTTAGTTTAGTGAAAATAAAACATTGCTTGAAACACTAACATCTTTGTACTTCCATTTACTTATCTCTAAGTGGAAATGATGATAAAGTAATGGTAACAGTTACAGGGTTATTTTAAAGAATAGATAAGAACGGTGTGTGTGTGTGTGTGTGTGTGTGTGTGTGTATCGTTCTTCTTTATGATTTAACATTACGAATGTGAAGTGTTCACTATTAACCTGGCAATTTTAAAGTTATACTCCATTATGCCAAATAATATTGACTTTCTATTTTAAAATAATATTCCAAAAACCAAATCTCTTATAATAAAACATAAGTAATAATACAGGTGACTTAAGAACTTGGCAAAATTTAAGGAGGTGGCATATGAGTATTTCAGTTGCTAGAAGCCCTGTGCAGGGAGGGGAGGCAGGGTTGACTTACATGGATAAAGAATGGTTTCTACTGAGTTGGACTACTTTCTTCCTAGGGTTTTCCCACTGACTGCATGGAATTGGTAAAATCACTGCCCAGCTCTCTGAAAATTGAGTTGTACTTGAGTGGCACTCATTTGTCTCTCACACCCTCTCTATGGGTGGCCAGACCTTTGGAAAAATCAAACATATCCTCCTTTTTGCAAAGAACTGGCAGAAAGAGGGTAATCTATATGACATGTACTCTATGGGGACCATGACTTGTGTGAATTTGGTGGTTAGAGAGATGGATGAAGGGAGGATGGACTGGGTGATCTTGCCGGTAATAATTTGAAAATAGCCTTAGATACTGATTCACTCAGAGATCCTGGGTGGTCTTGTTCCTGTCCACTGGTGAACTAAAACATTCTCTCACACATATACCTTCCTAGATTGGCTAATTTCTTCTCAGCATTTACATGATACCTTGTCCAGGAAGCCTTCTTTCTATCTTCTAAATATTTTTTAATTAAATCATAGCTGTGTACATTAATGCAATCATTAACAGCAGAGAATCTAACTGAAAAAGACAAAAGAATATGTAATTAATTTAATGCAACTCACTGAATTAATAACTCAACCTTGTATCCCATTGTACCTGGGGTACAATGTGCTGGCTTCATATACAATTTGAAATATTTTCATCAAACTGGTTAACATAGCCTTCATGGCATTTTCTTAGTTATTGTGTTAAGACACTTGTATTGTTTTTAGGAATATTGTCCTCCTCTGTCACCAAGCTGGAGTGCAGTGGCACAATCACAGCTCATGGCAGCCTCAAACTTCTGGACTTCACTGATCCTCTCACCTCAGCCTCCAGGGTAGCTGGGGCTGCAGGCACAGGCCATTATGACAGACTAATTTTAAAGTTATTTTGTAGAGATGGGGTCTTGATATACTGCCCATGCTGGTCTTGCAAGTGATCTCCCTGTCTTGGCCTGGAAAAGTTCTGGGATTATAGGTGCGAGCTACAATCGCAGCCTAGTAAGGACACACTTTTTAATGCTGCCAGGATGAGAGGCATACCCATTCCTCTGTATTACAGCTTTCTAAAAGTAAGTTGCACTGAATTAATTACATATTCCTTTGTCTTTTTCAGTTAGATTCTTTGCTGCTTGAATCAGTTTGCCTTTCTATCTCTGGTGCCTGACACGTAGCACATGCTAATCAAATATTTCTGTAATGAGAGGAAGGGTTGTATTCAGAAAGCAAATTTTGTAGTTATATTACATAGATTCAAATTATGGTTCTGCTTCTCCCTGGAGATGTTCCTTAGGCAAGTTATTTAGTTATTCTCTGCCTAAGTTTTGAACACAAGACAAGGCATTACAAGCTTTCTGAAATATAAATATTGCATTACCTGACACTATTTGTGGCGATACATGTATTTTCCTATTTATTAATCTACTCGTTTTGGCTGATGAAGCTATGCCTTTGGATAACTTTGGTTCAGAGTCTATTATGACACTTTATGTGATTCTGTACAGTTGAGGTAGGCTACCCATCAGGTCACAGTCTGTCCTGAGTGCCCCTTGGTAGTTTCCATTAAAGAAGTGTGTATTTTACAATAAATTTAAATTGGGATGAAACTGTCCTACTATAGAATCATTAAAAACAAAGCAGATGCCAGAGTCTACTCGAAGAGCATTTGGCACAGTTTTAAAGAATAGTACGTGCTAGCCAGCCCTGACTGCTTGACCAGGAGTATCTCCTGTAGTCCTCAAAATAGACCTAGTAAGTAGGATATATTACCATTGTTAATTGCTCCCCAGTTATATAACTGGTAAGGATTAGGACCTAAACCCCACATGGACCGACACTAGAGGTCACTCTCAGAGCCTTCTTGATGTTGTACCATCAGGAAAAAAGTGTCCATGGCTTTTTTGTGCACTCAGACATGACCGATAGTGGAGCTGAATATATTTGGACAGGTTAAGCCCTTTTTTGCTAAGAATTGCTTTGGCTGAGGCTCATGACTAGAACGAGTCTCACTGGGTGTGCAAAGCAGACCAGCCCTTCCACCACCAAAACCGTCCTTATCATGTGCCACCTTAGAGATCTCAGAGCACCTTGCACACTCCTGTACCTTGCCTGCTTTCTCTGCAGAGGACACAGAGCTTCACTCTTTGTTCATTCCTTTGTCTTTTTTAACCAAAGTCTCTCACAGACCAGGACCATGTTGTCACCACCCTTACTGACTATCTTAAGATAAACCCATGGCTTCCAGTTTAGTGAGTGCTTTCCAAGTTCTGGCCACATGTTACATGAGTCTCCTTCCTGAGCCATGCCACTGCCCTGTTCAGTAGGAATTAGTATTATTCTACTTCGCAAGAGAGAAAAATGAAGCTCAGAGAACTTGAGTACCCTTGTCCGTCATTACAGAGCCAGCAAGTGACATGAGAGGAGATACAACCCAGGTGGATCTGTCTCCAGAACAGGCACTCTCTAGCATAGCACAGTCGTCTGTCAGCACCACCCGCCACCGTGTGTCTAAGACAGCACAGGGCACATAACAGATGTGCTATAAATGCTATTAAAGTAAATAAGTGGGTTGACCATTCACAAAGATCCAAATGCTTGCGGATTTTCTTATTGTGACTTTTTGAATTTTGTTTTATTTTAGTTTTAAAGCCTGCAAAGTTGTGCCCTGACACTGGGACGAAAGAAGGTCTTAGGGGAACTCTGTTGTAAGGGAAGACTTGATTTCTCTGAATGTGCTGCAATTCCACGGAAAGGGGGGGGGGCATTGTTCTGAATTTGGTTTTCTCTGAGTTGGTTCCCTACTGAAAGCTGACTGTCCCTTCAGTTTCCAAAGCAACTGCTGCTTGTTGTGGCTCCCCTGTGCACTCATTCATCAGGGTAGGTTCCTTCTGAGGACAAAGTCCTAGTGCTGAGCTGAACCCAGGCAGAAGATGACATGCAGGGAGGTTCTGTGGCCGTCTTGTTCCATCAGAGCCTGCCTGTGTTTGTGTTAGCGGCGTCTGCCTTTTAGCTGCCTTCACGGAGGCCACTCCCCAGCCCAGCCAGTCTAAATGACTTTCTCCATTTCCCATTCCAAGTCAGAACACAACCAGAGACTTAGAGGTGAAAGGTCCCCTACCTTATTATGAATTCTCTGAACCAAACTATTCCTGATGGTGTCCTGAGGAATTATTTTCCCATTTGATCTAATTCAGCAAGGCTTCTCTCTGAGATCTGCAGTGAACATTATTTCTTTAAAAATAATTTTTTTGAGAGGGATGGAACACGTTTTCCCACACTGAAGGTAAGCAAAAAATGTATTTGACACCTCAGGTAATGGGGATTTCTTTCATTTTTTTTTCCTCCCCGTCCCTTTCTGAATCTCTTCAAATGAAAGTTGTATTTTTACCATATTTTATTCCCAAAGGAGCTTTTCATAATTCAAATCTCCAGTTCAGCTGTGCATTTAGAATGGGAACCGTGACACTGTCCTGATTATAGCATACAAGCTGGACATTACAGAATTTCTCCCTGGGAGCAGAGTAATTTTATTCACTCATTATTAGCATCATGGCCAAGAATTGCATTCTGTACACTGAACTGGACAATCCCTTTTTCACTGTGAAGACTGGGGAAATTCCCCTTCCCACTTTCTATTTGTAATGAAAAAATGTTATTCATTAAAAGCTAATATCTTCACAGAGTTTAGCATATAATGAACTGAAACCTTTCTTTGAACAGGCTAAAAAAAGAGACTAAGAAAAGGTTTGCATTCTGTTTTATAAGAGGGCTGCCTTACTACACATCCCAGCTTGTATTATAACAGAAAAGGATATAAGAAAAGAGAGAGAGGAAGGATGGAGAGAGAGAAGGCAGGATGCCAGTGAAGAAGGAAGGAAAGGAGGGTGCTGAGAAGAAAAGAAAGGAGGAAATGTTTTATTAGTCAAAGCAGTTTTTAGTAAGTAGCATAGCTACGGAATAAAATCTTAAAATCCAAATAAAGCTTAAAAATAAGAGGACTTATTAGCCTACTCATTCTGATTCTCAAATCCAGTTTTTCAGCTGAAGAGTTTGGGAAGTGCCTACTGTTGTTCACTTAGGTGCTTTTGAAAAGCAGTGATTTTATTTTAAATTTTAAAACCTGTTTCAGTGGACCCTTATCTTTCCTCCTTCTTGTTTTTGCAGGAAGTTTCAATGAAAAGAAAAGCCAATGGATTGTGGTCATAGAAAAGCTGCTTAGATGATGCCTGTTTCCCCGTGCCGTAGACACGTGGCAGAGCTGTGAGTAAATGCCCAGCACTGCTTGATAAATTGGATGGCTGCAGATTGGAGACAAAAAAAATAATTGTCTCATTTTCATGGTGATTTGCTTAACTGGTGGGACCATGCCAGAACGGCTAGCGGAAATGCTCTTGGATCTCTGGACTCCATTAATAATATTATGGATTACTCTTCCCCCTTGCATTTACTCGGCTCCAATGAATCAGTCGCAAGTTTTAATGAGTGGATCCCCTTTGGAACTAAACAGGCTGGGTGAAGAACAGCGGATTTTGAATCGCTCCAAAAGAGGCTGGGTTTGGAATCAAATGTTTGTCCTGGAAGAGTTTTCTGGACCTGAACCAATTCTTGTCGGCCGGGTAAGCTTTGTTTTTAAGATCTCAATTTTAGGGTCCTTCATGGCCTTTAGATGTTGAACATCAGACTCCTCACAGTGGCTGCCATATTTAGCTGTGAATCCTTTACACCAGATTTTACACTGGCTTCGTTAGCCAGTTGACCTGTTGGTTCCTTAGGGAATATGAATATTCTCAGGTTACAGTCTAAAATTGTCTTTTTGGGGAAAGCTCTTCCTTCCATCTCTTCCACCCTGCTATAGATGAAATACAGAAATACTTGTGGAATGCATAAACAAATAAGCTTTTCTTTCTCATTCACAGGAGAGCTCTCTATGCCAAATCTTTTCTCTAGTTTATAGTACTTAGAAGAATGGTGCATTTTTTGCTTTGTTTTATTTCCTGCCACTTCAGTTACTAAGGTGTTACTTTGTTTTGTTACATTTTAAGGTCATCTAGATATCTCCAGTTGCAGGTAGACATTTCTCCCTTTTGTTTTTCATTGTCAGTGGTTTCAATCATTAACCTATATAGAAGCTTAGCAGCATTTGCAGTGGGAAGCTAGTTCATCCATTGTCAGGTGGGAGCAGATGTACAGAATTACAATTTTAGTTTAGGAAAGTGTTATGTACATGTGTATGTTGGACTCAGTTTACAATTGTTTTGTTGTTGGCAGTTTATATGAATGTTCTTTGTGTAGACATGGGCTTCCTGATGTCCAAAATCACACTATGGGAGACCCCCCCCAACTGTGTGTTATCCTCTTGAACTGTTCATGAGCTTCTTTTAATTTCGATGTACACCACAGTTGTAATTAGAATATTAATTATGACCCTGCCAATGGCTGATTTTCCTGATAAGTCAGATTCAGGAGCAAATCAAGCCAATGTTATTCACTTCCCAAATTCAGTGACTTTTTTTTTTAATGGAAAGTAGGAGGGGAATTAAATATTGATCTTCAAGACTTGGGTTAACTCTCTGTGTTTCATTAGAAACTTTTCATGACCTTTCTCCTTCTACCCTACTATCTTGCAAAACAAATTGAGCCCCCTCCAGGATTATATATCTTATTTCACCTGATTCTACTCAGATAAAGAAAGTCTGCATGAAGAAACATCATGAATCATTACAGGGATATTTATTGAGGCTTTCCTCTGTGCCAGACGCTCTATTAGGCACATGGGGGCATATTAATGAAAAAAACAATGATCCCTGCCTTTAGGCTATAAACATTCTAGGCAATACTAACTGTTTATTCTGTGCTGAGCACTGTTAGAAAAGATGGGCACAAATCTCTTGATTCTAAAAATAGTCACTCCCCCTAATAAATATATAAGTATGTATAGGTATGTGTGCCTGTTATTGCATGTGCATATATATGTACACACCTGTACACACACAGACTTATATGTATAAAACAGGCCTGCACTTCCTTTGCTATAAGTCCAAAATACAAAAGTCTCTCAAAGATTTTTCTGTATGCTTGATACAAACTCAGATAGCAGAACTGACTTGAGGCTATTTATAGTCATGATGCATCCCATTACTGTGACTGTTCATATATTTCACTGTAGAAATGCTAATGTGGTTGATTACAGGCTGCTGCCCCAGACCTTGCTGCCTCCTATATAGTTCATGTACCTTAATATGTTTGTAAAGTTTGAAGAGTTCTGAATTCTAAAACCTATCTGACCCAGTGGGTATTGGGCATGGGCTTCTTGACTAGCATTATTTATTATTTTTGTAGATTCAGAAACTGAGGCTTAGGTGGATTAATAAACCACACCAAAATCACAGAGCTAGTAAATGATCTACCTCAATTCGAATCTTTTGATTATTCCCTATTCCATCATTTCACTCACTATATCCTATTGTGGTAGTAACTAGCTGCCTGGAGTTTAAACTATATTTTGTACTTAACAGTTACTGAGTATACAGTCCTACTATGAAACTGATTTATAGCTTTCATAGGAAAGCTATAACCCAATTTTAGCCCAAGAATATGGGGAAAGGGGAGAGAGAAGGTAGGGGAAGGGGGAGGATGGGTGGCAGGAGGGTGTTTGGTGGAACCACAACTGTGGTTCATCTTACAAAGGTACATGTGAATCTTTCTAAATGTAGAATATAAATGTCTTAACACAATAACTAAGAGGATGCCATGAAGGCTATGTTAACCAGTTTGATGAAAGTATTTCAAATTGTATATAAAACCAGTACACTGTACCCCATGACTGC
>NW_003852602.1:1925070-1929566 GCF_000181295.1 Otolemur garnettii | reverse complement strand
TCTTGCATAATGTAAATAACTAAACATGCTGTGCCCAGGAGAAGGTTCAATTTTTGTCTGAGTAGAAAAAGTAATTAACACAGGGTTGTTTTATACTTAAAGTCTGATACTAATTTCAACTACATTCCCTAAATGAGATAATAGAGATGGAGGCAAATGGCTGAGCATTCAGCATCCCCTTGTGATGTAGTAATACTTGACATGGTCACATTACTCTGGATGACAGAAGTGTTGCTAGTGAACACCAGGATTTTGAAATGGCCAAAATGCTTTTGAGTCTTAGCAGTGGTTTATTTATTTATTTATTGAGACAGAGTCTTAAGCTGTCACCCTGGGTAGAGTGCCGTGGTGTCACAGCTCAGAGCAACCTCAACCTCCTAGGCTTAAGTGATTCTCTTGCCTCAGCCTCCCGAGTACCTGGGACTACAGGCTCTCACCATACCAACCGGCTATTTTCTGGTTGCAGTTGTCATTGTTGTTTAGCAGGCCCGGCCTGGGCTCGAACCTGCCAACCTTGGTGTATGTGGCTGGTGCCCTACTCACTGAGCTATGGGCACCGAGCCTTAACAGAGGTTTTTAATGCCTTTCAAGGCATCTAACCACAACCAATTTCCAAACAATTGTTAAATGAGAGTTAAATTTATTTTCTGAAGAACTTTCCTCAAACATTTCAAATCATATGTATTTCCCCTTAAGAAAACTGCTCCTGAATTTTCAGCCTAGCTTTTGAGGATCTTGGGTTGTAGCAAATCCAAAAAATACATTTCAGGTGGCTGGTTGAGATTACGAGGCAGGCTGAGTGCAGAGACGATCTCTATCGTGGTGCCCACCGGTGCTGTATGATGTTTTATCTGTGTGCACACTCCCACATCTGACTCTTAACCACTTCACCTCACAGCTGCTCCTTGGGAACTGGCTGAGAAGCATTACTTACTTATGAACATACCTGCTCTTTAAAAGGCCCTCCTGCGGGTGGGGGCCTTAGACCCAGCAGGCTGACTTCAAGGGCAAGGGCAGAGCCTGTTTTTGAGTGATTGGTTCTTCAGAGCCTCACATATAACCTTCCAGCATCCATCATATGTTTTTAGTATATTGATAGCAGTTGGATTCCTGGGAAAAAAACAAAAAGAAAAAAACTAAGCACTAGAGACAGACTCTGCAGAGTTGGAAGGTTGGTTTAGCCACATTCTGGGTGTTAATTCGGGGACGGTTACTAAAGCTTTTCAAGGATTATACAAATAAAAGCATATAAGATTAAATAAAATATATAGAAGTATAGTACTTGGCACATAGTCATTTTAGTCCTTATCACATTTTTACCTGTATGTAATGTTCATAGTCGGAGCAGTGGACAGACAAACTGGCAGGAACCTCATTAGGTGAGCGCAAGACTCTGGGAGCCCAAGGAAGGGCCCTTGGTTGGTTCAGGTTGTCAGGGTAGACATGACGTTCAGTGTGTCTTGAAGTGTCCTAGGCATTCAAGCTGTAGGGGCAGGTTGGATAACAGGGTAAGAAGTGCTCTTGTTGAACAGAGGGTTTTTGCAAAGTCATAGGTTTCTCTTAGAAGTAGCATACATTTTTTTTTTTCAGTTTTTTTTTTTTTTTTTTTTGGCCAGGGCTGGGTTTGAACCCACCACCTCTGACATATGGGGCCGGCACCCTACTTCTTTGAGCCACAGGCGCCACCCAGAAGTAGCATACATTTTAATATTGCTTGTTCAATTAGAATGAAGTTGAAAGTTATATCTTATTTTATTTTATTTTATTTTTTTGAGACAGAGCCTCAAGCTGTCATCCTGGGTAGAGTGCTGTGGCATCACAGCTCATATCAACCTCTAATTCCTGGGCTCAAGTGGTTCTCCTGCTTCCACCTCCCAAGTAGCTGGGACTACAGGTCCCTGCCACAACGCCTGGCTGTTTTTTGGTTGCAGCCATCACTGTTGTTTGGTGGGTCCAGGCTGGATTTGAACTCACCAGCTCAGGTGTAGGTGGCTAGCGCCTTAGATGCTTGAGCCACAGGCGCCAAGCCTGAAAGTCATATCTTAAAAAGATATTCCCTGTCCATTCTGTCAAAAACATAAGTGTCTCTCCTGTGGTATTTCAGGCCCTTTGCCTGTGCTTTATTTTTTCCTTCACCTTGATGATCATATCTAACATATTCTATGCTTTACTGGGGTTTGTATGGTGTGTCTCCTGCTGGAATGCAGGCTCTACAAGAAAAGGATTTTTGTATCTTTTGTTCTCTACTATACATCCCCAGAACCGAGAACACTGCCTACTTATAGGACCCACAAAGTAAATATTTTGGGTGAACTTATTCTGAATGAATAATTTCCCTAAAGAAAGGAGGGATTTATGGAAGTCCCGTAAGCTCTATCAGTTTAATATAAATGGCATTTTTCAGTATGGGGTCTTTATGTTCTCTCTTTCCTATTGGTATTTAACACCAGTAGGATATTTTAAACAGTTGTTCCCATATATTGATGGTGAAAATCTTTCTTTGAGGTGAAGTGAGAGTAGAAAAGTTAACTTGTTAGAACACCTCTGTTGAAATGTCTTCCTTACCAGGGGCACAAGAGGCACATTATCTTCTAGCCCATCTTCAAGCTTCTGTTTGTGCTTATGGCTGAGTCTTCATTCTGAATATCTGAAAACAAATACCAGCCAAAGAGACTCCACTGCTGCCTCCAGTTCTCTGTGGAACAAGGTGGTACGGAGCCTAAATGCTGAGGCTTTTTATAACACCACATGCTATTTGTTCTGGTGTTAAAAGGGAGAGAGAAAGCTGTGGTGGCTCTTGATAAATCTTGCAACTGAGGCAAAAATACCATCCTTGGGGTAAAAATATATATGGATTTTTGTTTTTTTTTAGAGACAGAGTCTCACTTTGTCGCCCTCAGTAGAGTACTATGATGTCACAGCTCACAGCCACCTCCAACTCCTGGGCTTAGGTGATTCTCTTGCCTCAGCCTCCCGAGTAGCTGGGACTATAGGCACCTGCCAAAATGCCTGCCTGGCTGTTTTTTTTTATTGTTGCAGTTTGGCTGAGGCTGGGTTTGAACCCACTACCCTCAGTATATGAGGCTGGCGCCTCACTCACTGAGCCACAGGCACCTCCCTGTAAATGGATTCTTTATCGTATCTAGGTGGGTGTCATCATGAGAGCCCTCTGTTGGAAGCCAGGGTGGTGACTGATAGGGCCATGTCACAAATATTAATTGAGCCCCTGCTGTCTGCACAGTGTCCCATGGCCTGTGGTGTTCAGCTCTGAGCAAACATAGATCTATACCCACTGCCATGGAACTAATGGGCTACCAGAGAGGGACAGACATTACAACAAATCATCTCACGAACAAACATCACATTAAAACAGAAATGAGTACTCCAAAGTGAAGGACTGTCCTTCTATTAAAGCATAGTCAGAGGAAGCTGAGCTGTCCTGCGGGAGGGTGGACTCTTCCCTAAAGAAATAACCTGTAAGCAGGTAGGCATTAACTCACTTATCCAACAGTTGGGGATAAAGACAGAGAGGGTGTTTTCAACTGAGAAAACACCATGTACAAATCTATTTCCAGAGCTACAAGAGGATAGTGGTAACTGGATGTCTTAGTTCCGGGCTATAATGAGTTAACATCGACTGGGCAGTTAATAAATAACAGAAATTTATTTCTCACAGTTCTGTTGGCTGGAAGTCTCTTGCATCAGATTGGGTTCTGTGGAGGGCCCCCTTCCAGGTTGTGGACACCCATCTTCTTGCTGTACCCTCACATTGTCAGAAAGAAGGAAGAAAGCTTTCTGGACCCTCTTTTATTAGGACACTAATCCTGTTCCTGAGGGCTGCACCCTCATGACCTAATGTCCTCTCTCCTATCACTGTCACACAGAGGGTTAGGACTTCAGCTTACAAATTTTGGGGTGAGATACAAGTGTTTAGTCCATTGCACTAGAAGACAAAGAACTAGAAATAAAGTATTTTGAGTCAAATTAGAAAGATAGGCAAGGATATCTTAGAGATCTGCTTTGTTTCTATTTTAGCTCTACTACAAAGTAGCTGGGAAAGAAAGTCCCTCAGCTTCTTACAGTTCCCTCACTTGTAAGTGTGTGGTGAATCACAGTGTTATGTGTCTAAGGTACAAATCCCTATAGACCAGGAATTCTCTCTCTCATACACACCGCCCGCACACACACATACCACACACTCACACTGAATATCCCCTATCCAAATTGCTTAAGACCAGACATGTTTCAGATTTCAGATGTTTTCCAGATAGAGGAATATTTACATACCCATAATGAGATATCTTGGGGATATCTTGGGGACCTAAGTCTGAGCATCAAATTAGTTCTATATACCTTATACAGACAGCCAGAGGTAAACGTAATGCAATATTTTAATAAGTTTGTGCAGGAAACAAAGTTTTGACTACATTTTATCAGCAACTTGTCACATGAGGTCAGTTGTGGAATTTTCAATGCTCAAAAAGCATTGGAGCATT
>NW_003852602.1:1922738-1924788 GCF_000181295.1 Otolemur garnettii | reverse complement strand
CCCTCCTACCTGGGCTTCTGAGCTGTTCCTTATTTGGATATAACTCTCTCACTGGTGATGCCACATCTATTTATAATTCTCTTCCTCCAAGGCACTGACTCATTTTCTCTCTTTAAATTTGACCTTCTAACCTTCTCTCTTCTCTGCAACTTGGAAATCGTTTGGGTGGCGCTTAGTATGAAGGACAGAGGATGCCAAATAATTACACTATATTACAGTTTACGGTGTCAGCGACTGGTGAGAAAATTGTACTTGACATGCCATTATTTTTGCTGGCCGTTTGCATGTTAAGGGCGCTGGGCTTAGCAGCCACAGCCAAATTGTATCTTCGGCCTTGCAAGAACAATTCACTGTCAGTTCTGTGAAGCTTCTGCCTACTCAGACAAAGCCTTGTGCACCAATAATTTGGCAGGAATACAAGTCAGCATTGCGTGTCTCAATCTGGCCCAAACAACTGGAGTTGTCTGCCTCTTGCCCAGTGTCGCAGCTTAGAAATCACAGTATCCTGAAGCTGTTGGGAATCTTTTGGTGCTAATGTGAATAAAAGGGATAATACCAGTCTTTTAAATTAGCAGAAGCCCTAAACACACACACGGAGGGACTATTAGCTGAGTTTGTGTGTGAGTAAAATTCTAAATCATCTCCTAATCACTGTTTTTCCGTAGCCCTAGACTCTCACCCTGTTGCCTCATTCCCTACCAAGGCACCAGGTAAGAGAGAATGGATAAACTGTGCTTATCTTTGTGGATGCCCCAATAAATATATTCCACTGGACTTCTTACAATAAGAATCTTGCATATTTTGTCTGCTCTTTGAGAGGCATCTCATTGAGGCGTCTATTTTTCCCACTTGAAGCAACATGATAACAGATGTTGATGGGTAAGAGAACCAGATTATATAATTTTGTTTCATGAATAAATAGCAACAAAATAGTCAATATGAAAAAAACCCAGAGAATTGATTTCTATCATAACTCTGAAGCCAAAGTTTATACAGAAGTGTTGGATAAACATAAACGTTGCACAACTGGAAAGTGATTCTTTACACTTGGCAGGAAAGTGTGAAGTCTTAAACAAATTAAAATTACAGCATGAGAATGTGGTTTCAACATAAAAAAAATTAGAAGCAAGATATAATATATAATTTTAAAAATGCACATGTGGTATGCTCAAAGTGCTTGTTGGCACATCTCTGTTAAATATGTGTGCATATAAAAAGTATATATTCAAATATTAAACATATATATTCAAACACTGAATATAAATGCATTTATTCAAATTTTTACAAACATACTGAACTGCTAGTACCATTAATATGGTTACCCATGTTCACCAGTTTGCATCATTCTACTGTGATTTTTTAATTTATCCACCCCAAACACACATACATTGCAATGTTCTTAATTTAAATAATTACTGTAAGGAGAAGGCTGATCACATCTATAACCACGTTCAGTTGTTTTCATTGTGAAGCCTTCCCCAATTGAAAACAATGTAAAAATCAGAAAAAAATACCAAATACCAAAGGCAGGATTACATTCGATGATTAAATTGTATCCAGGTAATCCACCTTAAAAACAAAAGAAGTTAATTCCTGACATTGATTCTGATTAATAACTATGCCATAAAGCAATAAAGGGGAAACTATAAGGAAATATGCCAATATATTCAATCTTTTTCCCCCCAATATATGTTCCTGGATTACTAGTTCTTATAAAGTAATTTTTATGCATTTAACTTTCTATGATATACTTTTATTACAATGAAAAGCATAATAAAATAAGAAAAATTAATGATAATATTATATTGCTCAATTTTCTTAAAATCAATACCATCCATTCATAGCAAATTCGTGGGGAACAGTACTTAATGTAAAACTCATTTGGCAAATAGAGTTTTATTTTAAAAATTATATCTGTGTTAAGCACTTAGAGGGCCAGTCTCATCAACTAATAAATTAAAGTGGTAGGCATATTTAATTGTTTTTATGAAACTACAAAAAGAGAAAGAACAGCCACAGTGTTGCTGCACTGCTAACTACATGATAAACA
>NW_003852602.1:1905549-1922278 GCF_000181295.1 Otolemur garnettii | reverse complement strand
TTTGTAATTTTTCAATAAATAAGAATAACTTAGAAGAGTTATTTATGGGATTATGTTATTTGAGCAAGGAGAAAGTGTTACAGCATTCCCAAGGCTTCATTCAGCCTGCTTATAATATGTTTTCTAAAGAGTGGTATTTTAAAAATATTTCAGTATTTTCCAGCTGTACGTAAAATTTCCATTATAATTTATATAAATTCACCCTTTACACACACACATACATCTTGGCCTTAACTCTTTGAATATTTTGAAATACAATAAAGACAGCCTTGGCGATGATCAAAAGTCTGAACATCCAGCAGCCAGCACGTTTTCTCCTGTCTCTGGGACCTCTCAGATTTTTTTTTTTTTTTTAAGAGACAGAGTTTTATTTTATCGTCCTCGGTAGAGTGCTGTGGTGTCACAGCTCACAGCAACCTCCAGCTCTTGGGCTTAGGCGATTCTCTTGCCTCAGCCTCCTGAGAAGCTGGGACTACAGGTGCCTGCCACAATGCCCAGCTATTTTTTTGTTGCAGTTTGGCCAGGCCAAGTTCAAATCCGCCACCCTTGGTATATGGGGCCTGCGTCCTACTCACTCAGCCACAGGCACTGCCCGACCTCTCAGATCTTAACACATTTAGGAATCCTTTTGTTTATTACACTCTGAGAAGATATATCATACACTACATTCTTAATACTCAAAGTAAAAGCTGCAGACCACCCCTAGCAGCGATGCCGGGGAGCTGGGCAGAGTGCAGAGTCTAACACCACACACCTGTGCATCTGGACTTGGAAAACCAGAGGCTGTGTTTTAACAGCATCCCCAGGCAATTCTTGTGCACATTAAAGCATTAGTATAAAATACATCGTTTTTAGGACATCGGTTAATCATCAGTCAACCCCAGGATGGCTTGAATTGTATTTTTTTTTCTTTCTCTCTATCCAGCTTGATTCTTACTTGAATACTACCCAATTAGCAAAGAGTCACAGGGGCTAGTGCTGGAAAAAGCCCCAGAGGAGGTTTGGGGAGGAAGCAGCTGCTTGTGTCATTGAACCCACGTGGCAGGTACTGGACATGGTAGGCTGCAGGACCAGTCTGCAGATGGGACTCCTTCCACTCTGCAGGTGCCAGTGAGGGCGGCAGCCTGCACACCCATCTGCGCCCCTGCCTCCAGCCCAGTTAGTTCCTGAGAACGTTCCCTCCTCAGTTCCGTGGACTGCCTCCTTTTCTCTGTATGTTTTTACCACACTGCAGCAGATGTGCTCTGAAATCCACAGTGTATCAAATGTCACTGGGCTTCCATGGGCGACAATACTGGAATCCAGATGAGGCTGATCAGAAGGGCTGAAGAACATTGGGAAACAGCAAAGAATAAAGCACAAAATGCAGATTTCTATTTCTCCCTAATCCTTTAAAAAAAAAAAAAGGCTCAGCTCTGATGCATTGATCTATTTTTCTGTGAATATATGATGGAGGCTGGGTAATTGATGACATTGGTCATTGTTCAGGGACATTACAGAGGGGGAGTAAAAGAGATTTTAAGTAATCCAACTGATAGTATCTACTGAGTGTTTACTGTATGGCAGATCCTTTATATAGTTTTCCTGTGCAGCCTACCTGCTGACAAAGGTACAATTATTCTCGTTCCCAAATCAGAAGAGAGTCACTGGAGGGAAGAGTTATCTACATTAGAAAGTATAGGTTAGATAAATGGTGATTACTGGATGGAGCTGGGAGTCAGACCTGGGCCTGGTGATTGTAAAGTTTTCCCTGTAACCATGGAAACACATTATCACATTTGAACCCCATGGGGTAGCTGCTCCATATGCTGGGCTGTGACCCCAATTTGCAGATGAGAAAAGTGAGATCACAGAAAGAAACAAAGGTATGGCCCCATGACTAGAATGCAAAGGTTTATTGAGATTCAAGCAAACAGAGATGTCTACCTAATTGCAAATCTACTACACAAATTTTTACATGCACCTGTGTATTTTACTAGTCAGAGGCAGGGGTATACATAAACCTTTGAGAGACGACAACTGTCCTTGAGGCCTATGCATGTGGTGGCTTTGTTTTATGTCCTTTATGGGGAGGTGCCACTGGCATAGTCCAGCCCTTTCAGGCCCTGTATCTTGTACACAGTGATTTGGAGGTTATTGTGCAAATACAGAAGCTAGTACAACATCTGTCTTTTTGCTTTCTCATTTAAAAATATACCTTAAAATGATTATATGATGAAATAAGAGAAAAACGATGTATAAGAAGGAGGAACAAGAGAAGAAGAATACTTTTATTGAACACTTCAGGCCTCTTACTAGGTGCTTTAAATATATTCACATTATATTTACATGTGTTATTATTCCCCATTGGGCAGATAAGAAAAATGAGACTTTTGCACTGAAGTTAATTTTCACTGGTTAGGTGATAGGAGGGAAATGAGTCAGGCTTTGCCTGAGCCGGGCAGAGTTCTTAACTGCTGCAAAGATGTAGCATTAATTTAGAGCTCACTGGAACCTTTGTCCAGAAGTGAGTAATTTTCTTGCTTCCTCTTACAGTGAGAATCACCAGAATAGCAGAAAGAACAGTGGACTGAAAAATAAAATCTTGTACACACAGACAGGAACTAAAAGAAGACAAAATGCTTGTACCCTCCAGTTGCTTGAACTAATTGTGTTAATGCTGAATAATTTAGTAACAATTCCCTGTACTCTTGGAAACTGAGCTGGTGGACAATATTGCAGAGGCTCCAGAGGTGGGATCTATAATTTACTCAGCTCTCTGCAGTGACTTCCCTGATGTGACTTCCCTGATGTGCCTTACAACTCCACGACTCTTTTTCCAAATGGATATATGCTTCTCTGTTCCATGTCTTCTGTCCCGGGTCTCATCATAGTGACTTTCCTCTGGGTCATCCCGGTCATATCCTTTGTTACTGGTGCACTTTGGCCACTGAGAATAATCTGCTATACCTTTAGCAAATTCTCTGAGGAACAGTAATTTGGTAAAAGAGCAAACATGACTCTTAAAAATGACTGAATCCTGTAACTCGTTGGTGCAAGTCAGACTCCCTAGCCGCTCCAAAGCTTTATTTAGAATGTGGCAGGGTTATTCACAGTGGAGTTTTTGTTTCTTTTTAATGTGCTTGTAAAAGTATAAATGAATTTCTCATTGCAGATTGCCCTTTGTCATATGTGTGTCTTATTATTTTTTTCTTTTACAGCCACATTGCTTTGGGAAAGCTTATCCTCTGATTGCATCCCCGCCGTTGGAGGAACATTTATAATCAGCCTTTCAAGGTGTTTTTAGAAATCATTAGACATTTGCAATGGCTGGTCGTATTGATCAAGGCCACTGTTTTTTGAGTCATCTCTTCTGATTTTTTTTCTCCTGTCACTAAACACATACTGCAAAGGCCTTAGTTTTTTATAGCTGAACCCAAATTCTACATCCTGAATAGACTATCAGGAACCCAAATTCTACATCCTGACTATCAGGAACGCATTTAAACAACCCTATCTTTTCTTTCACCCTACCACTTGGAGGGCAGGTGCAAGCAGAAAGAAGCTGAAAGACCAAACAGTAAACATGGAGACCTCCCTCAGCTTCTCCCCCCACCCCACATACACATGGACAAAATGAAGGGGTGAGGCAGAGCCAATGAGGCATAAACTGTACAGCCCAAAAGTAAATAGACTGAGACAGAAATCACAAAATACAGAAAGAAAGTCACATTCCAAGTGATAGAACATAAGAAAGGAACCTAGACACAGAAAACTTGTGGAAAGTGAGAGATTTTCACAAGAGCAAAGCATTCAGGAAACACAGAGAATCAGAAACTATCAGAGGAAAAGATGAGATGAAGATTGAGAGGGGCAGAGTGTGGGGTTGGGGAGACAGGGGCAAGGAGAGAAGTGGCAGGAGAAGCAGGCAGAGGAGAGACATGTAGGGTGGATTTGAGTCTCAGTAGTCCCAACTAACTTCTCTTGACCCCTGGACAGGTGGGCTTGCGCATACTTTTATGGCATTTCTGATCACACAGGTTCTGCCCTTTTTGGAAAGGAGGGCATTTTGATTTTAACACATGGCATTTGCTGAACAACTGTGGCTGGCAGCACGGTTGGCAACCAACAAACATGATAATCTTTCTTTTTTCTTAATCTTTTAGAGCCACAATTTTGGCTTTTAACCTGATATACTTTCTATACAGTAGCACTAGAAACTATTATAAATCATGGCCATTTAACCATATCAAATAAGATATTAAACATAGCAATTTAATATTAAGTCTTTAAATTAAATCATCACATACTTCCTATTACAGACTATGATGTCAGTTTATAAGAGAGATGAAGAGGTAGAAAAAAAATATGGATAAGCCTTTGGATAATTTACTTCTGTCTAAAATTCTGTAAAATTATGATATGGGCTTTTGAAACATCAGCCGAAGGTTGGGCACAGTGGCTCATGCTTGTAATCCCAGCACTCTGGGAGGCCAAGGTCGGTACATTGCTTGAGCTCAGGAGTCGGAGACCAGGATGAGCAAGAGTGAAACCCCATTTCTAAAATAAATAAATAAATAAACAACTAGGCATTCTGGTGGGCATCTGTAGTCCCAGCTACTTGGGAGGCTGAGTCAAGAGGATAACTTGAGCCCAGGAGTTTGAGGTTGCTATGAGCTATGATACCACAGGAATCTACCAAGGGCAACAAAGTGAGAATCTGTCTCCAAAAAAAAAAAAAAAGAAAGAAAGAAAGAAAAGAAGGAAAAAAAACATTTAATTAGGATTTATCTTTCTAATATATTTGAGTAGAGATACAACTTGATTATGAAATGAATTTTAAATACTCTACAATGACCATAGAGAAGATGATGGCTAGTTTTCTAGTTCTGCTGCTTTACAAATATTTGAGCAAATTCATTTTTAATAGCTCAATAAAGAACAGGCAAGGTGGAAGTTGATGGATGTACAGGGTTTAATTTAAATTGCACACGAGTTTTGTGGCCACCATGTATATAAACAGGACCAAGGGAAGTAATACTTTTTGAGTACCTAGTACTTTCCAGAAAATATTAAATCTTATTTAGCCCTCATCTGAATCCCATGAGATTGGAAATCACTCCCTCTTGACAAAGAAACAGGTTCAGTGAAATGCAGCCTCTGTCCCAGTGTGGCTAATGAGGAAACGAATTGGGATTTGAATGCAGAAGTGGCTTATTTCAAAGATCTGTAGTTGTTCTACCTATACTGTGCCCCCCTCCCTCACTTTCTTTGGTTCTTCTTTATGTTTTTTTTTTTTTTTGCATATGGATAAGCTCTTATGGAAATATGAACAAAGTTCTCATGGAAAAGTTCTTATTTTCATCTAATACAATTTGTTCCTCCAAATATTTCTTGTGATCATCCCAACCACCCAGAGGGCCAGGTTGGTAACTGAGATGGTACTAGACTCTAGCCAGGCCTTCTGGTGCCTTGTCTGGTGTTTTTTCCCAGTGATCATACTGCCTGCTCAAAGGCTTGTGTGGATCACTCACCTTTACAGACAGTGTTTCCTCCCAGGTAACTCCCTTCTATTTGAAGTGTGTTGAGATTATTACTGCAGTTCCAGGTTTGGAACTACAAAGTGGGCCTCTAAAGTTATGCAGAGTCCTGCAGCACGCCACTGCTGCAAGGTATGAACAGCCTGGATGAGATTATCTATTAGGTGCACCACCCAGTCACGTGGTTTATAGTCTCTTTTAAATCCAGGGACTGTGCTCCTTCCCTAATTACACTGGTTCATGTGGAGTGAGAATTTGGATTACTTATAGGCATCCTCTCAGGGGATACTATTGAAGGAGGTTTACAAAAGCCTGCATTACCTTGCGACCTCTTAGCTTCAGTCATCCAGGATTGTGTTCCCTAACAT
Source organism: Otolemur garnettii (assembly GCF_000181295.1). Classification (NCBI taxonomy): domain Eukaryota; kingdom Metazoa; phylum Chordata; class Mammalia; order Primates; family Galagidae; genus Otolemur; species Otolemur garnettii. The sequence goes on along the minus strand of NW_003852602.1, from coordinate 1,916,391 downwards.
GGCCTAGAACCCCACAGGGTGACTGATGCATAACGTCTGCCAGGAAAACATAACTGCAGGAGTGCTGGAGGATTCTTTTGGTGATATTTGCAGAAGGCCTTTGCAGTTGACTCTAAAGGAAGATTCACCAGGCTTGGATTTGGATGGTAAGAGGTAGCACAGTTCCATGTCACTTAGCTTTGCTAGTGCTGGGATACAGTTTGTACTATGGCTTGGTTGGGAAACATTGTGACATTTACAAAGAGAATGAACATGCCTGGTAACTGCTCCTCCAGATGTGATGAGGAGTGAAAGTTTGTATCTGAAGACTCTCTTCTCCCTTCTCCTGAGAGAACTTTTGAGGTAGCGGAAGAAAGGACTCCTACTTTGGAATTAGAGCCTTAAAGAGCCTTTAAAAATAAGTATAAAATCCTCTCCTGCGACTCTGTAAGCTCCACAAGGTTCTGGCTTTTTCTTTTAAATATTCTAAAAATGTCAGCACAAAGAAAACTTTTCTAGCCTGTTTAGTAAAAGATTGGGCTCTCTCCCTGAAACTCTAAGCATTAGGACTGAACTCAAATTAGAACAGTTGAACTCAAATATTCAACTTACGCCTCCTTCCTTTTGAAATAATTGTGGGCTCTGGTGGCTCATGCCACCTGAGCCTGGCACTTTGGGAGGCTGAGGCAGGAGGATTGCTTGAGGTCAGGAGTTTGAGAATAGTCTGAACAAGAGTGAGAGATCCCCCCCCCCCAAAAAAATAGAAAAATTACTCAGGCTTGATAGTACACATCTGGACTCCCAGCTATCCAGGAGGCTGAGGCAGGAGGATCTCTCTAGCACAGGAATTTGAGGTTGGTATGAGCTGTGCACTGTAGTTCAGGTGACAGAATGAAACACTGTCTCAAATGAACAATCGAAAGAAAGTACTTATCCATGTACGGTGGCTCAGTTCTGTAATCCTAGCACTAGCGCTTTGGGAGGACAAGGCAAGAAGACTGCTTGAGACTATGAGTTTCAGGTTGCAGTGAGCTATGATCGTGTCACTGCACTCTAGCCTGAGTAATAGGGCCAGATCCTGTCTTAAAAAGAAAAGAACAGTATTTTCTATTTTACAGTTTACCATTCAAGTTATACTTCTCTGGTTGTGGTGACTCAAGCCTGTAATCTTAGCACTTTAGGAGGCCGAGGCAGGAGGATCCTTTAAAGTCAGGAGTTAGAAACCATCCTGAGCAAGAGCAAGTCTTTACTAAAGACAGAAAATTAGCCAGGTGTGGTGGCCCAAGCCTGTAGTCCCAGCTACTTAGAAGGCTGAGTCAGGAGGATTGTTTGAGCGCAGGAGATTGAAGCTGCAGTGAGCTATGATGACACCATTGCACTGTAGCTGGGGTGACAGAGCAAGACTGTCTGCATCAAAAGAAAAAAGAGGGATATATATTTTCACCCAAGTCATGCTCTTTTTATGTACCAAAGCCTTGGGTTTGAAGCACCAGGGCATATAAAAACTCACATAACTCACATGTCCACAGACCTACAATCTTGCACAAAATTAGGAAATGATGTTTGGCACAAATTTTCTGAAATAATTAGCAAATGTTTAATGCGACTTCTATCATTTTTGTTGCTGTAACCATAGTGGCTAGTCTACTTTTTGCTCACATTTTTTCCCTGAAGTAAACAGTTTATATAGAACACCAAACCCTTCCGTGATCTCTATTGGTCAAGAGTTTTGATTTTCTTTTTCATGAGAAATGCAGCATGCTGGGCTTTATTAGGGAGTTAGCTAGACATGAGGAAGGCAGAAGCCACCAGGCTATGTTACAAAAGAAAGTCAAGCAACACTTCTTAAGCATCAGTGGATTGAAGTTCAAATTAGCAAGAAGACATCTCAATCCGCTGTTAGACAGCTGGTTGTCCATCTGGAAAGAAGAAGGAGATTAGAGAACCCAGCCGTCCAGGGTCTAATTGGCGACCCAAATGTCCCAGGGTAGTGACTCTGTCCTTTTTACATGTCTCGGAAAGGAGGCATCTCTTACTAGTGAACCTCTGACATGGGCATCTGAGGGATCCTTCCAAAACCATGAAACCATCTTCAAGTGGGAGTCTCAGAAAAAGAGATTTAGCCAGCATTGGGAAAAATGTAAGAAGTAGAGGAAGAGAAGGGATGAGCGTTTTAGATTTTATGCACAATTTTGAGGAAGTATCATCATCTCTTTGGAAAGTTCCTACTCTTTTTTTTTGTTGTTGTTGTTTTGGCTGGGGTTGGGCTTGAACCCACCACCCCCAGTATATGGGGCTGGCACTCTACTCTTTGAGCCACAGGTGCCGCCCAGAAAGTCCCTTACTTTAACCCATTTTCTGATTGCTCCACCCAGGATCTTGACCAACCCTTTTCCCAAAAACACTCAGGTCAGCCTGACTGTGCCCATCTGTCCATACCGCAAAGTCCCCAGGGCATTGATCCACCTCTTTCCTAAAATAGCCCAAACGCAGGGTCTTAAGCAGCCCCATTCCCATAATAGCCAGGGTCAGCCTGACCTCTCCTGCCCTGCTCATATCTAGCTAACTGCCTAACCGCTTCAAATCCTATCCAACAGCTGTGACCTTGCCGTTTAATCTTGATAAGCCTCAGTTTCCTCATTTGGAAAATTAGCTTGTATGATTTGTCCTCTAAGAAGTCCCCCCAAGCAATAGATTTGTTATCTTAGTTCACATAGTGAAGATGAAACATAGAATAAGAATGTTACTATTTTAAGCAGTTCTCATACCTTGGATTTTTTCATCATTAATTAATTTTTTTTCTAATTGCCACTTCCTAGACATTTTTTAAAAGCCTTGTCACTCCATGCCCATTTGTTACTTATCTGTATAATGAATGACACGAACGGCTTCGTTGCTCTCTAGTGCCCTTTAAAAGTTATGAGGAATTGACATTTTAACAATTTGAATTGTTCAATCCATGAGCATGAGATATATTTAGTTATTTAGTTCTTTTTCAAATTTATTTTAATAGTGTTTTGTAGTTTACTACATACTGACATATACATATTTTGTTCGATTTGTACCTGAGAATTTCATTTTGGTGATATTGTAAAATAAGCATTTTTACTTTAAACTATAACTTGTTACTTGTATATAAATGAAATTGACTTTGTATATTGAGTTTGCCTTCTATGACCTTGCTATCATCACTTATTACCTGCAGAGGTTTATGTAGAATCCTTTGATTTACTGCACAGCCATATAATCAATGAACAAAGGCAATTTTATTTCTTCAAACGAAAGTTGATAAAAGCCATTATGTTGCAAAAACTTAGTAATTCAATTACTATTCTCTTTTGTGCAAAATTTTTAAAAAGCTTAATCTTCAAACTCTTGAATTGGTTAAAGAAATCTTGTAGTTTAAAGTATCTGGAACTTGTTGAAATAAAAACTAGCCTTTAACAGACCATTTTATAAATATTGAAGAGAAAGAATCTTTGATTCATACTTAATTAAGCATGTTACACCCCCCATATACATGTGTACCTATGCATACTACCAAACCCCTATACCTAATCCAGATGAATAATTATTAACTTTCCTACTAGTGGATAATTATTAAGCTAAACATAAATTGGTTTTTAGATACAATGATAGTTAAATCCATTACCTAAGATAAGTTTATAAAGCTAAAAATTTCACCTAAGACTTTCATTGACATCTTTTTTTTTTTTTTTTTTTTTTTTTGAGATGGAGCCTCAAGCTATCCCCCTGGGGAGCGTGTCATCATGCTCACAGCAACCTCCAACTCCTGGGCTCAAGCGAGTCTCCTGCCTCAGCCTCCCAAGTAGCTGGGACTACAGGCGCCTGCCACAACGCCTGGCCATTTTTTTTTTTTTTTTTTGGTTGCCGCCATCATTGTTGTTTGGCGGGCCCGGGCTGGGGATTCGAACCCGCCACCTTAGGTGTATGTGGCTGGTGCCTTAGCCGCTTGAGCCACAGGTGCCGAGCCCATTGACATCTTTTAAATGAAAATGGGATATTTTACAAAAAGAAGTTCATCTCTAGTCTATACTATATCAAAACTTCCATTTTATAGTCTCTACTAATGAAAATATGAAATTTGATTACTGTGAGTAATATGGATGGCTAACATTTTGAGCACTTTTTGGCTTGTACTAGCTTGAATACATAGGGCATATCCTATTTACTGTTTACAAAATCCATTTGAAGTACATACATTAATATATTTAAATTTGTAGACAAACAGATTTAATGAAATCGTACAATTTGTCTTTCCAGCTGAAAGTTGCTGAATCAGATCTCAAATATATTTGCCATTAATTTTGCTCCTAAAATTTTCTGACATATAATCTCTTACAACTGTCTTATAAAAAAGTTCAAGTTTCTTTGGTGAAGTAGTCACATTATAACATAATTAAACATGTATAAACACATATGCTACACAACATTGAGAAATTAATGTGGCATTCCACAGATTAATTTATCATTTTTAATTCAAAATCAATACAATTGATTAACTGGTTATTCTGAAGTGCTGATAAGTTGTTAGGTAAAAGTATATTGACATATTTACTCAACAGTATCTATTGGGGTCAGTCTATGCTGAAGTGATGAGGACACACAAAAAGAATCTGGATAACGTGAACATTCACTTTGAAGAAACAAAGTAGAAATATTCAATACCAGGCAATTCACTCATTAAACAATTTTACCTATATTAAAAATAATATCTACATGTGTTCTTGGCAACCATAGCATTGCTCCCAGTTTACCTACATTATCCAGACTCATATCACTGCTGGAAAAGAATTGTTAAAATCAAAACCAGCTTAATATAGGAAGGATTTCTCTCCCCTTGGCTCTTTAACAGAGCACATCGCTTGAAGCTAGTGCAACTTGCTAGGCAGGAAGGGAGAAGCTCGCTATGTAAATCATTATCACTGACAAGTTAAGCCTCCAGTCAGAAGCAGAATGTATAGCTAGTGTATTTTCCTCAGGCTGTTTGTCTCCTCAGGGTAACTTTTTGAAAATAAATACATACAGCAGTTTGATTTACACACACACACACACACACACACACACATACACATCCTGTATTGTACTAAAGCGCAGGTCTCATGTCACCTTAAATTAGGTGAATTTCAAGGCTTAAGTTATCCTCTACTTTTCTAATATCCGTCCTCCATCCTAACCCAGAAATCCTAAATAAGCGAAAGCAAGTGAAAATTCCATCTCAAATGAGTTGCTATTTAATTAAATCTAAGTGTATCTATTGTTCATAGGGTTGAGGGTAGGAAATTATGAGTCCATCTTCCCCATGTTACTGATAATGTCGAATCCCCTGCTCAGACCCACTTTCTCTATTGCAGCAGGATCCTTTTTTCAAGTTTTAAAACTGGGCCTTTCATTCCCATACACATAAAATTCCCGTTTCTCCCTTATCTGAGTCTGAAACCTTTCACTAGCCTCAGTAAATAGCAGTTACTGTTATATGACCTTGGAAAGTACTTTAGTGTTGTTGAAATCTTAAATGAGAGGATAGAAAAAAAGATGGCACTTAGAATAGTGGATAACAGAGCTATGGAATTACTAACTATGATAACAATAAACATAATTATTCACTTAACAGTTACTACAGTTTCTGCTAGTATTACTCCTACTATGTACTACTATTAATAGTACTACTAAAAACACCACTGAATTTGAGTCTACAGAAACTACATGAGAAAACAGTATGTTAACTTTTCTCTGCATCCATAGGAAGAAACTGAGCTCAGAGATGTGAGGAAGAATAGGAAGAATTGCAACTAAAATTTTCACAAAGATTTTTATCTTTTCTCTGTACCATGATGTCTACAGCAATTTATGTCTGTTCAGTTTCTGACAAACAGTGAGTGCTCAGTAAATGTTTGTTAGCTGAGGGATCTGTATAACGTTTTTTGGTAGAACTTATAAACACAACGTAACTCTAGTAGGCTCTAAACAAATACAAGCTCGCTCTCTTTCTAGCTTTCTCTCACAACATGTTGAAAACCATCCATCATTTAAATTACTACCAGACCACGGGTTTAGGAAAAATTTTCCTGTTTCTTGGAGACCATCTTCCTTAGGTCCCTGTTTGTGGGAAAACTTCAGTTTAGAATGAAAGCTGCTGTGCTTTCAGGCATATCAGTATTATCTGACTTTATGTATTCCCAAGTGAAATCTATTTATGTGATCCATTTTTAAATGCCCTATGCGATGTCTCCTCCTAATGCTCTTTAAGAAGACAAAATGCCAGAGCTTGCCATTGCTTCACCCGGGTAGAGGTTGGGAAGAAACTTTCATTCTTAAGGCAGAATTTGCCATTCCTTGCAGCAGCGGTGACAGGACTGTGTTGCTCAGTTACAAGGTATGATTCTTCCATGCTGGACTCAACCTCAGCCCTGATGCTGTTATTTTTATTTCTGCTTCTGGGGTTTGAGTTCAGTGATCTGTCTGGTCCCTTCTAGCTGAGATATTCTAAGCTAAGAAATAGAAAAAGCACTAGTAAACATTTCCACTGGCCTTGAGTTTTGATGAATTTATCTGCAAGGATGGATTAGGTTTATTTTTCTTTGTCCCCAGGCAAAGAAGACATATGTCTTTAAAGCTGCCTAGCTGGACTGTCTTTTCAGCATGATTTAAAAACACAGGAAACTTTCACATAGGATTAGGATCAGTATGAACTATCTGAAGATTTCATAAGTTAGAGGGAAAGTGGATGAGAAGACCCAAAGGTGGATGGATTATATCTACAGAGTTGTACAAGTGAGACAAAAATTTGTGAGACAGAAGGCAACTTTTGCTTTAGCTTTTAAAAACATATCTGCTAATGTTGATTGAATAATAATGAGGAAACATGTTATTATATATGATTGTAGGCACTTAGTCTGCCTGATAGAATCTGTTCTGTTCTAATTCATCTGAGTAAAGGAAGAGACATCTAAAAAGTACAAGTAATACCAAATGTGCTTGCTCCCTGAACAGGCCCATTCATTCCCTTAGATTCTGAGAATTAGATGGTCTTCTGTGGAAAACAGGAATTGCTTTCAATAGCCTCTGAACTATTTGCTTTGTCTTTCTTCTTTTTTATAGCTTTGGATATGTTCAATCCTGGGACCTTATCTCATTCATACTATCAGAAGAAATGCTTTCTATATGTTAGAGAACAGAATGCTTTATTTGTATATATGAGACCTATTCTGTCTTTAATAAAATCTTAGCCATGTGTACATTGGCTAAGAACAGGAGACCTAGCATGACTTCACACAAGTAATCACCTTTTAAAAAAACTTTGTTCGCTTTTCTTAATCTCCCTGGGTCCTAGAGTTAACCTTCAGACAGATTTGTTTGCTGCAAATAAGTAGTGTAGGACACAATTAGAACTCTAATAAGATTGCAGAAGGAAATTTGAACAAGAGTGGTGATATTTTGCTGTTATCCCAGTGGGTGGTTCTAACATGAGGAGTAAAATTGTGTGCAGGGAAATTGAGAGACAAGAATTGAGAAGCATGTTCCCTTGCAGTGATTCTGGAAGTTCCGTAAGTGTCAGAATCACATAAGGATTTGATGAAGCGCAGATGGTAGGCTTCAACTTCAGAGTTTCGGTTTTAGTTCCTCTGAGGTGGTGCAGGAGAATTTGCCCTTCTTAAAAGTGCCCACGTGATGTTGACGATGCTGGTCTGGGGACCTCACCAGTGCTCTAAAATATCCCCAAAATAGATTCATTTCAGTAGCTTTTGTCTTAATGGAAGTCGTAAAGCCTTTTACATTCAATTAGTCATTCTACAGAATATCCTTGACCAATGATAGGTAAATTATGTGCTATACCCAGTTGGTGCAGAGATGAGTAAGGCAGAGCCCTCATGTGTTCAAGGAAATTTATAGTCAACTAGAGGAGATAATCAAGGAAATCCACAATCTCAATATAGTACAATAAACAACTTAAGTGGCAGCTAAATTGTGCTGTACAGACTTACGGAAGCAGTCCCTTACTCAGTTTGTGCCTGGGACCTGAAGTCAAGGAAAGCTTCTTGGGATCAGAAAGATAAAATGAGTTTTGAGCACAATGTTGGATTTATTACTCTAGGGGACAGTGTTACAAGCAGAAAGGATAAGGGTTAAAGGCACAAATGAGTGAAACCAGAATGCAATTTAAAAATAGTGAACAGTTCAGGAGACGTAGAACATGCAACATTCTGAAGGCTTGTGCTTCTTCCACAACTTAATCCCTTACTTCCTAGCCCTGAGAAGTCCTGCCTGGAATTCTCAGGGGGTTGAACTTTATTATGTATGTGATGAGGGTGGACGGTTATACACTGAAGATTTTAAATGCAGCAGTAATAAGATTAGTATTGTGCAGACCTAAATAAATGTTGGGTCCCCACGCTGTGGAATAGTATGCAGCTATGAAAAAGAACAAGCTAGTGATGCATATGTTATGAATTGGCCTCTAAAGCAAGATTTTAAATAGTATTCATAGGATTCTTTGGTGTACAAAGAACAATCAAAGAATTATAAGTGCTTAGATATACTTGTGAATGCATAGAGAATTTAAGCATATTTGTTCTTATATATATACTAATTATACATATACAAATACACATAAACTATAACTCAGTAACAGTAGTGGCCTCTAGAGAGAGGAACTGGAGGACCGAGATCTGTATTGAGAAAGAGACTTTTTGCTCTGCATGTTTTTTTACTATTTGACATTCTTCTGACATGCATATATTTTATGTTTTATCTTATGACATGTATTACTACCATTGCTACTGCTTTTAGCAAATCATTTTAGAGTAGAAAAAGATTACTGTTGTAAATATTGGAAATGGTTTCCAGGAAGAAAGGCTGAAGGGAGGGAGGGCAGTTGTTTCTGTTTTCACTAATGCCGTGAGTAGCGATTAAAGTTAGAAATGAGGTGGTGACAGGATAGATGGGAAAGAGGAAATGGATCCAAGAGTTACAAAACCCAGATTTTTTCTGGAGTCACTCTGTCCAAATAAAAATTTATCTTTTAACTCAATATGTGCATATTAAAAACTTGCCTTCACCACCATGAAGTAAGCTAATTGAAGGCAAGAAATTAATTTTCTTGATCACTGCTATACCCAGCATTTCCTACATAGGTATTCTGTAAATATTGTTGAGCAAATGAATCTCAAGGATTTAATTTCCTTGCTTTTGTTGAATTTTTAATCTTTAAACCACATATTAAACGTATTTTCTTTCAACTATTGATGTCCCCAGATGGAGTATCCTCTCTTTTATTTTGTTTGTGCACACACACAAATAAATAAAGGGGGACTTGGCATATATTTTGCTAAAAGCCATTACAGGGATACATTTAATACATTGCCTGGCCAACAGGGTGTGTGTGTGTGTGTGTGTGTGTGTGTTTGTTTTTAAGCATTAGATACCCACAGTCTCTTAAGAGCAACATGTTTCTCCAAAGTAACAGGTAAGTTCTGGGATGGCCATTTAAGCAAGTAGATTCAAGGAGTTGCCACCTTTTCCAAACTCTGGATGGGTTGGGAGTGGTGGTATTTTATCTGCCCAGTTCCAAATAGCAAAGAGAATTGCTAACTCTTCTAGAGATGAAAAATAGCTGTGGAAGAACCACAGAGAGAATAGTAATGGGGAGAGTTAGAGAACAGTGGCTCCGTGCCTGTGACTCAAACGGCTAAGGCGCCAGCCACATACATCTGATCTGGTGGGTTCAAATCCAGTCTGGGCCCGCCAAACAACAATGGCGGCTGCAACCAAAAAATAGCCAGGCATTGTGGTGGGCACCTGTAGTCCCAGCTACTTGGGAGGCGGAGGCAGGAGACTCGCTTGAGCCCAGGAGTTGGAGGTTGCTATGAGCTGTGATGCCACGGCACTCTACCCAGGGTGATAGCTTGAGGCTCTGTCTCAAAAAAAAGAAAGAAAGAAAGTTGGAGAACAGAGAGAATTAAATGTTGGGTAACTTCCAGGTTTTTTGACTTAATTAAGTGGGTGAATGGGCTTGAGCACCACCTTTGTCCCACATGGATAAAACTTTCTTCTCCAAGAGTTTTATCATTCTCACCTGCCAAGCAGATGAAGTGAATATAGCCTGTTCCAATGCCATCCAGAATGAAATATGTGCAATCATTTTGTAAACTTCCTCTTTGTTACTGAATTTAAAGTCACGTTATTGCCCACCTAGGTTGAGTCTTTTATGCGTTGGCATTAGGTGTTAAGGGCGACTCAAAGGTTATGATCACTTACATTCCCACTACCTTTGGTGTCTGTGGGGAAATGAGAGCAGAAGTTCACAAAAAGGAAAATCTGGAGTAGAGACAGAGCACACAGAAGCGCCTCATTCTGTGTGGCAGATGGTAGCACCTTAATAGATGTGAGTTTCCTTCCCTTCCGCCTCCCTGCTTACCCAAAATGACTTAGAGATGCTAATTCTGGCAGTTTGGAGAAAATTGGATTCCCAAACTTGCCAAGTTGGTTTAGGGTATGCATATATGATTTATATCTAAGTATTGTTAGGGAAGATACTGAAGTCACAGAGGTAAGAAGTCAAATGCTGCCTCCTATTTAAGATTATTCAATAATGTGCTCCCGCACGCTTGACGCTCAGCTTTCCTTACCTGTAAAACAGAAGGTCTCCTGTTTTATAAAGATGTTAAAAAGATGTAATGTGAATATTTTGTTTAAGGATCTAGCTACTGATAGGTTAATTGAAAAACAAAATTCTTGGGAGTAACATGGTTTATTGGTTCTTTTTCTAATCTGTTATAATAGTTAATGAAACACCAGACCAGTGACATACTTAATGATTTCTGCTGGACTGTGCCAGACACT
>NW_003852602.1:1882489-1904906 GCF_000181295.1 Otolemur garnettii | reverse complement strand
GTTGAGCTATAGGTGCCGAGCCCACACTGTTTGTTTTTAATCAAAGATTTAGTAAGTGTAGTACAGTGATTGGACTTACTCATATCTGTCTTCAGAGACTTAGCTTGATCCTAACCATCATGTGATAATTACTTTTTTAAGGATATTAAAACCAATGCAGAAGCCTCCATTTTGGGTTCTCTCAAAGATAAAATTTATCACTTTGGACAAGTCATATAAAATCATAGGATCCTAAGTTTAACACAGATGGCAAATGAAATTGTACCCTTAACATAATCTCAATGGATTATGGGAAAGACTTAATTAATGTTTATAGAGTGCTTATTTGTTTGAACAGGCATACAACGGAAAGAATAGTAACAAGCACGTGTTTTTCATTCCCAGGGCTCTAATGCAATTCAGTACAGTTAATTTATTTCATCACCTCCCTGATCAATCATAGTAGCTAAGGATGGCGATCTGAACACATTACTGATTTGCAGCTATGGGAACTGGGGCTCCAGGCATTCAAACAAATATCTGGAAAAAAAATTTCAGTTGATTTTAGATGGAGCCGTTAGCACTGGTTTTATCTCTGGATGTGTACACTGCTGTCCCAGGGCACAAATGTCGTGCCTTCTCTGAGGCACCTAATTGAAGTTACTGTGAATCTCAGGATCTCTCCGCATCTTGGGAGTTCACCATTTCCTGAAAACTGGCTGCCCAAACTTGAATATGAGCACTTTGCCCTTAACTAACCTCCATGCATGGGGGAACTCATTTCAGAGTACAGAGTGTGCACCGTTATGCTGGGGAGCCACTAGTGGGAATCTCATTCTGATCAATCATGATATTGATTTATCTGGAATATTTGAATCATCTTCTTTGTCTAAAAATAACAATGCACCAAGAGCATGTAGCCACACTCGCTAAAGAATAGAGATGTGTGAAATTACAGTTTCAGCATCCTTTTAACTTCTCTTCTATTTTATCTTTCTCCATCTGACTTTTAGGTGTTAGAACTAATCTCTAATTCACTTCCAAGGGTTACAGAAGTCTCCTCTTACTTGAAAGTCTTTCATAATTAAAGGAACTTTCTGTATTCCAGCCAAAAGAAAATTGTTACAGTGTTTTTAGGAGCTCTCTATTCAAGTCTTATCTGTACTCTGACCCCTTCATTATTTTTCTTGCCAAAAAAGCCCACTCCTTTTTGGAAAGAAATTATATTGATGTAGTGATCTCATGTGTGAATATTACTGGCCTCAGCAGCTTTCTTTATGTTCCACTTAGATTAAGATTGAGATTTCCTGGGTAACTTTTCAAAATTCTCTAGGAGTTTGAGGCACAGAGTTAAACATTGCCAACAAAATGTGGGAGAACAGCATTTGTTACTTATTTGAATTAATAACAAAATATCATTTCAAAGATCTCTCCTGCAACTGGATTGCAACAAAGATAGTAAACTTGTTTTCAATTTGGTCATTTTAATGTTTGTTGAGTAGAGGATGCTCTGTCATCTGGTCATGCAGAGGTTTTCTTTGCTTGCTTGTTTGTTGTTGTTGTTGTTTTGGTATTTGCAGCTCATGAAAGGTGGCCCTAGGAAGTGGCTGGCATAGTGACTAACTTCTGTGTGCTATCAGGGGTGGTTTTATACTGTTATTACAAGAATATTTACAATTAAAATGCAAGGCTTGCTTTAAAGAGCACCTGTTTAATCAAGGATAGAAAGTCATATTTATACATGCCACTAGGTGAATAGCTGGCTTGCATACCAATTCTTTTCTGACTGTGGCTCTGTTGTTGTGGAATTTTTTCTCTTCAGATGATGATTCTTTGTATTAACTACTCACTTGAAAATTTAGGACAGATCTTTTTGTTTGGAGGGTTGCTTGAGCACTGAGTTAGGTTTGGTTGTTGTGTTATATTTTTTAATGTAACTTCTTAAGTTGAACTTTCCCATTGCCCTTAAAAATAATTTCCTACAGGTATGAAAGTGCAGATTTTACCTAGAGAAACAAGGTACAGATAAGAGTAATGTCCTGAATTTCTGAGTGCTGTGAAGATGAGAATTTTTTTGTTATTTGAATAGTTTTCTCAGTGAATAAATATAAATTGATCACAGCCTGATTTCTTAATGCTGTGAAGTGAGAGAGGCTTGGGTCATTTAATAGGAATGTAAACTCTGGAAATTTAGTAAGCTAGACTTTCTCCATTTGTGAAGTTATGAAAATGATATTACATACTTCATAGGTTTATTGAGAGAATTAAATGAGGCAATTCATACAAAGTGCCTGAAATGCAGTGAACACTTAGTAAATGCTAGCCATTAGTAGTATTATTAATATTCAAACAAAATCTGTATAAGGATAAATAATTTTCAGAGACTGAGTAATTTTGTCTATCTAAAACACCATACTAGTTACAATTTGAGTAATGGGGAGATTCATGTTTTTGACATCATATGGTAATGAGAGAAATGTCAGCCTACAAAATCAGCAAGATCTATATCTAAATTCTGTCTCTGTTCTTTACTAGATAAGCTTCTGTTTTTTTCTCCCTACCAAATAGGGGTGAACATGTTTATCTTGAGGACTATTTTAATTTTACTTTTAGAGGTGGGGTCTCACTGTGTTGCCCAGGTTGGAGTGCAGTGGTACTAGTGTAATTCACTGCAGCCTCAAACTATTGGGGCTGATGCCTCAGACTCCCTAGTTGCTGGGACTGTAGGTGGTCACCACTATGACCTGCTGATTTAATTTTTTTTTTTTTTTTTAGAGAGAGACAGGATCTCACTCTGTTGCCCAGGCTGATCTTGAAGTCCTGTCCTCCAAGGATCCTCCTTTGACCTTAGACTGCCCAAATTCTAGATTAGAGGCATAAGCCACAGACCCACAGACCTGGCCCTCTAAGTGTTATATTAAAAAATAAGCAACATGATGCCTCCTACTTGTGTGACCATCTGAAAATCCAATGTTATAAATTCCTTTTGCATTCTCCTTTAAGCTTTTTATTATGAATTAGCACCAGAGAGCGGATTAATACAGTGGAAACACCATCTCCCTCCAATGTGACATACTTGTGTTTAACTTCCTGGGAGTTGCAAATGAGAGAGATCTGTGTGAAAGCCCAATCTCAGGTCATTGTTCTCATTATTTTTCCATTATTGCTGTGAACGATAGTCAGGCCAGCTTACTTGAGATCTGTATCTAGTCAGTCAGTCACAGCAAGAGGACTCAGGAAAACTACATTATAATCCTTAAACAAACTCCCAGAATTCCTAATGTCCCTCTTGATTCTTTTAAATGCAAATGGTCTTCCCAGCAAAGGACTCAATGTGTGTGCTGGAGAGCTGTGTCACAGCCATTGCCTCTCTTTCCCGAAATTCAGTATCACGCTCAGACAAAAGGAAGGATAAAAGGAAATAGAAATGAAGTAAGGGAAGGGAGAAAGAAGAGGAGGAGAAGAAAAAAAGGAATTGTTAAGGTGCTAGGCACCAAAATGACCCTGATTTGATTAATCTATATTGTATGCCTGCATCAAAACATCACGTGTAGCCTGTAAACATACAGAGGGCACCAAAAATGTATGCACGTTTGCAGAAAGGAAAAAAAATGAAACTGTGTTAAAATTGTAATACTTAATATAGACCAATGACAAAAGATGAATACAAGTCACACTGAACCGCCCTTGTAATCATAGAAGTCAAATGTGGTGACTTGAGTATTACAAATTTAATACAGTTTTTTTTCTTTCTTAAGGTGTGTATACATTTTTGGTATCCTCTGTGCATAAATATTATATACACATAATTAGAAATAAAAATCTTAAAAAGAAAGCTTGAAAGCACAGGCAAGGGGTTTATTTTCTGGTTCCAAATTACTGTATAATCTGAGATTTGTATTTCTTATATTACTTCCCACTTCCCAGATGCACAGAAAATGTCCCCATTGATCTGACATTCTTTATGTGCCATGTTTGTCTGAAATGCCTTTTGCAATTTTTTTCTGCCCTCAGTTCACTCACTTTCTCTCTTTCTCTTTCCACACACACAGTCTTTGCAAGATTCAGCTCAAAATATGTGTGTGTGTGTGTGTGTGTGTGTTTTTTTTGAAGACTTTCATGTCTCCGTTAATCTCTACGAAGACCAAATGGCTTGGTCTGTGTTATGGTTACATCTAGAGAGCCAGGGAGACTTAGGACTCTATGCAGTATGCTAAAAGCTCTTCCGCTATGCACCTAATTGATGGTAAGCGTTGAAACCCATATTCCGCTTCAGATGCCTACAGATGGACAAAATAGAAGTTCACGGTACTAAGAAAGATAAGCATTCTTGAAAAATATAGATTGATGAAAGGAAGACTGAATACATTTATTATGGTAATAAGAAAATGATTAGTCCAGCCTAGTTAATAAAGGTGATATCATCTACAATTATCATATGTGAAACCAGTAATAATGAACGCTGTACTATTGGCTTCTGCATGCACTCAGTATTAGAAAAAATTTCAGAACATCCTTACTTTACTATTAATATTCAAAGTGATTGAAAATATGATTGGTTTTGTTGCCAAGAGGAATTAAGCAGTAATAACTAACACTTACTAAATTCTTTCTGAGTGCCAGCATTCTTCTAGATACGTTAGAAATCTTATTTCATGTAATCTTTATCACAGGTAAGATTGTTCTCCCTACTTTCTGTTTGGATGAAGAGCTGAGCCCCAGGGAGATGAAGTAATTTGTTTAAGGTCACACAGATTATAAATTGCAGAATCTGACTTTAAATCTAGATTTTCCCAAATCTGGCAGGTGTTGTTCTTAAACATTTTACACCTGAATGGAGAGTGCATCTGTGCTGTATGATAATTCTGTGATGTTGGACTTTGACAGAAATGTACATAATGAATGCTTGCTACGCACCAGGTAATATCCTAAACCAGGAGTCCAGAAATTGACAAACTTGTCTAGAAAGTTTTACGTGGTAAGTCTCATAGGCTATGTTAGTCACGTAGGCTCTGCTGCAGGTATTCAACTTGGCTATAATGAAGGCAGGTAAGTGAGTGGGGGCGCCCTGTGGCTGTGTTCCAACAAATCTTTATAGTATTTATAAAAACAAATTGATCTCATTTGGCCTAAGGGTCATAAATTGAGAACCTCACATTTAAGGACCTCATGAATATTCTCATAGCTCCTAAAAAAACACAAACAAGGCTGAGTGAAGTGGCTCATCACCCCTATAATCCTAGCACTCTGGGAGACCGAGGTGGGAGGATCACTTGAGTTCAGGAGTTGGAGATCAACCAGCTTGTGCAAGAGGGAGACCCCGTCTCTACAAAAAAATAAAAATATAGCTGGGCATGCACCTTAGTCTCAGCTATGTAGGAGGCTGAGAAAGGAGGCTGTCTGGAGCACAGGAGTCTGAGGTTGCAAGTAAATCATGACGACACTGTCACCACACTCTACCTGGGGCAACAGAGGAAAACCCTGTCTCAGAAAACACACAAAAAAACCCCATTAAAGTATTATTATGAAATTATGATGATGGATCAATTATATATGTGAAAAAAAGAGTTTTAGAATGAATTTGCCCAGAGTGACACGGTGGGTAAACAGCAGAGGAAGGTGTGAAGTGAGGTGGGCCGTGCTCCTCACCATCCTCCCTATGCTGCCTGCATTTTGACAAGTCTCAGATTCTGAAACCCTGAATTTGTGAGATCATAAAAGTTACTCAGTGCCTTTGTAGACCCAAGGGTACTTTTCTGGTTTCCCATGTGGAGTGCTCATGCCAGAGTACACGCTGTGAGCACTTCTAGATGGGTGCCCCGTTGCTGCCCTGCCTTTTTGGTAGAGCCCTCTGTGTGTGTCCCATTGTTCTTCTAGAAGTTTGCAGAGCCTTCTTTCTTTTTAGTTCCTGTTTTCTGGTTGACTTTGGTTTTTTTGTTTTGTTTTGTTTTGTTTTTTGAGACAGAGCCTCAATCTATCCCCCTGGGTAGAGTGCTGTGGCCTCACAGCTCACAGCAACCTCCAACTCCTGGGCTCAAGCAAGTCTCCTGCCTCAGCCTCCCGAGTAGCTGGGACCACAGGCGCCCGCCACAACGCCGGCTATTTTTTGGTTGCAGCTGTCATTGTTGTTTGGCGGGTCTGGGCTGGATTTGAACCTGCCACCTTAGGTGTATGTGGCTGGCACCTTAGCCACTTGAGCCACAGGCGCCAAGCCTTCTGGTTGACTTTGAATGGAGCAGATCCCATTTTCACATGCTTTAAGTAAAATCTTTTTAGGGCTCAAAAGAAGTAGAAAACACATTTCTGCATGCTAGAATTTCAACAAGGTGGACCACAAATGGGGTAGATTATTCTGCTGGGAGGGTGGAATTAGACAGCAGTGAACTTAATTTGTTCCACAAATTATCACAGTATATAGCATGGTTGCTTAGTAAACGTTTGGGGGATGCATTAATGGCTGGATGTCATCTCCTCATCTTAAAACATTTCTGAAGCCATGGAAGTATTCACTGATTAGAATAGTGCTTGATATTAAAACACTACCAGTAAATTAAGAAGGAAGGAAGATCATAGTCATCTGTGTTGCCAGTCATCTTTCTCTTATGCCTATTGCAATGGTTGACAGAGGTTGGTTGGAAAATTATGTTTATAAGGGTCTTAGGTAAATCTTGGTCCAGTGAGATCCAATGTTCAATCTCTTAGTGCTCGATCCAGTGCTTGTTCTGCCCTGGTGCATAACGCTAAATGTAGACTCCGGGCATCCAGGCAAAGTATTTATTGACTTTCATTTAGAATTTATGTTGCTCTGTAAGGAGACATTTTATTTTACTAATCAACAAGAGAAGTTTATTTTTTTAAGAAAGGAAAACACTATATTTATAAAATTGTAGTTATTCAAGTCACACATCTGACTTTTGCAAGGGATATAAGATACAATATACAAGATAACAAAAGTTATAAGTATATATTGAGTATTACAATTTATTTTAAATTTCAGATTAATACAAAGGTACATATGGTTAGGTTACATTGTTTGCATTTGTTAGAAAAAGTCCGGGTTGTATTTGAATCCCTCACCCAGGGGATGTTTAATTTAACAACAAACTCTGTCTGGAACGCCCGACTAATGTTTCTCAAGTTCACTTCGCTTCACTCTGTTTGTGTCACATTATCCACAGGGGATGAGGAGAGCCTTTTACCCCAATTCCTAAAGTTCGTTATGCTGTCTCGCCTTTAATATCTGAAATGTGCATTGTCAGTCGCTGAGATTTATTGCAGTGCCTACTTTCCAGGAGACTTTCACTTCTGGCCCATCGTCTCGGCTCTGGCTTTGGGCTGAGATTCTTTATTTCTCTCTGCTTTTTTTTTTTTTTTTCTGTCTAGAAGCAAATTGCTTTTCAAAAGTTTAAAGAAAAACTAGAGCATCTTTAGATGGGTTAGAAATGGGAAAAAATGGCTCATTTCATGAATAAATATTTGCCTGCAGTTCTCCACTTTGCAGACTCAAACAGGGATTAAAAGGTAAAGATTGGCAGGAGGGAGGTGAGGAGGCTTTTAGGCAAAAACAGCATGTGTGTTACAGCTCCATGCACAGAGAACGCAATCTCCCCATTTTCACAAGTAAAATCGGCTATAAGTAGCCCTTTGTAGGTGTTGCTAAAGAGGGTAAGAGGGACGGTCTAGTGGAAAAAGCACAGGCTTTGAGCCAAAAATATCTGAATTCAGATCACTTACAAGATATGTGAGCTTGTGCAAGTGGTTTAACATTTCAGAATGTTAGTTTTCTCATCTGCAAAACGGGGACCAGTGCATGCAAAATTATGTGTCCAAAACCTGACACGCAGCAGGAGGTCAGTTCTCTTAACTTTACCATGAAAAATAAATGGAATACGATATGACATGAGTCAGTACAGGTGTATCATAACTATTCAATTTCAAGAGAGTAGTCTGATGCAGAAATCAAGTATTTTATGTGGATAAGTGTATTTGCTATAGAAAAATATACCACCACCAGCAGCAGCAATGGCAGAACGGCAATGATAGCAAAACCATCACCGAGGAGCTTTCCTTAAAATGTTCCATCAGATAGATATTCAGATCCACACTCAAGGACACACATGTGTGCACATACATCATGAGAACACCGTGTTTAGCCGATACACTCACTAAATTGCATATACACGTCTTTTGCTGCTGTGTAAAGATTTTAAATGTTAAGAGCAGAAGAAAATGTTGGGGTGTGCAAAGATAGTATTACTTCTTTGCCAAAAGAGAAAGAGATTATAAGTTTATAGATTCTGGGCTTAGACTGAGTGTAGACAAGGATAGAAAAAGCTGTTTCATGAGATAGACACATTAGACCTAATTCTGTGCTGTCAAAACAACAAAAGCAGGAACAAATATAATAATAATAAAAATAATGAGCCATCACTAAATCTGCTGTGTATACTGAATGCTTACCAGTGATAAGCTCTTTAATAAGCCTAAAGACCTATGTTTTATGCTTGTGAAGAAATTTAAAAAATTATTAAGATAACAAATACATGGGGCACAGTGGACAAGGTGAATCCAATGTTGGAGGCTGAGAGTTCAGATGTCCTATGGGAATCCCATGGGGCCCATGGGATTCGTATAGGGCCCAGGCCCCATCTTCCACATTATTCTCCACGTCTGCCCCCTGGACTTGCACATGAGGAAATTTATCATGATTCGTTCATTTTCCCTCCCAGCATGTCTCGTGAGGATTTGGGGGGATTTTTCTCCCACGCTGTATTACTACTCAGTTTTAGACTTGGACAATACTTCATTATAGGCATCCTGTTTAAACTGATTTTAGATGCCCTTAACTTGAAACTTTGCCTTTTGCATAGGTGAGAATTTATCATATTGATATTTTACCCATCATGCTTTTATAAGACCCAAGACTTGGGAGAAGGCGCCTCTCTTTAAAGTTGTTGGGAAGAAGTCTTGAGGTAAGTGGTCTTGGAGAAATACAGAACAATATCTTCTCATCATGGCACTTTTTCCCCTACAATTTTCAAGATTTTTCCCCCAGACTTCCTGCCTCCTGCTTTCTCATGTTATACTTATTCAGACAGTTTTGAGCATTTATTTTGCTCTACACACTGCTTGAAGCTGAAGAATCAAAGACAATTAAAGTGTTCCTTCTGCTTTAAGCAGTTGGCATCCAGCATTTTTCAGAAAGTGAACTCCTTCATGACCAGAAAAAGATAGTAGAATCCTAGAAAAGAAGTTCAATGCCTTGTCTTAACCCTACAGCAAAGAGAATTTTCCCTTTTTTCATTTTTAAACAGATGTTGCCTCAGTTCCCTGGCTGTGTGCTTTTCCTCTGGTGGCTTATATTATGTAGTTCAGGAGCCCATTGACTCCATGGGTTGGTAGGTATTCTAGAAACCGATATTTATACTATATGTCGTTATTCTAGACGATTTCCTTGAGTGGATCAGTGTGCCTTTTTTAAATTGTGTTCAAATTGTTTGCTGACTGAATCTCCCAGTGAAAATAAGTTACCACGAACATGGACAACCAGGGATTTGCTTAAGAACCATCTGGCTGTTTATAGTCTTCTCGTTTTGATTTGCAGGTAAGGTTTCTGCCAATGTCCATTATGCCGTGGTTACATCCACTGAATTGTTCATAGGGTAGTTAGCACCAAGTTATAAGCTCTCATCTTCACACAGTTTCTGTCTGGAATTTTTGGTGATAAGAAAATAAAATACTTTCAGCTGGCTGAAGCAGAAATAGTGTTTGAATATGAGAATACATTAAAATTGTTGTGACTAGTGTAGAGAGCACATTTTGATCCAGAAATGGAGACAGCGAGGTAATAGCCCTTCCTCTAGCCCCTCTGCACTTACTCCTGCTGGAGGTCTGGAATCTCCCTTCCAACTCACTACTGGTGGTGGTTCTCCAAGATACTAGGAGAAGGCTTGGAAACACAGCAGCTGAGAGAGAGACGGGTTGGGATGGAAAATGAACTGGACTATTCTCAAAATGAATTATGAGCTTTTGAGACATAGCTATGAGGCATTGGAGGCCTATAATGTGTATATTATTACAGAAACATTTTCAGAATGGCTTTCGTCTCTGTTTTGCAAACTAAGAATCAGAGACTTTAAGCAACCTCTTCAAGTTTGCACAGCTAGTAAAAGCCTGAACTAGGTTTTGAATGCAGTGCCTTTCACTATAGCATTTTCTCCTAGGAACTTCCACTCAAAGTCAAGGCTTAAGCATACAATTAATAGTGCAGCCTTCTTTGGGAGGAAGGGAGAACTTTTGTCCAGGCACTAGAATAGACTGTCTCTTTATTCAATGATGTTTATGTTAGTTCTGATCAGTATTTGTTAAAAAAAAAAAGAAAGAAAGAAAGAAAAACAAAAACAAATCTGCAGCTCTTTGAACTCAGGTATCAGATTTTCTTTTATCTTTATAACCCAGATATCTGCTGGAGCCCCTTCATTATACTGTCATCTACTTGGTAGACTGGGCAGGCACATGGACTTCATGGGAATCAGATGGCATTGGCTTGGGCGATCTTGTTCCACTTACTGGCCCTGTGTCCTTGAGAAATGAGTTTCCCATGCTGTTATCATTTCTCCCTTTTAAACATATATAATACAAGAAGGACGGAAGGGAAGGGAAGGGAAGGGAAAGGAGAAAGGAAAGGAAGAAAGGGAGGGAGGGAGGGAGGGAGGGAGGAAGGAAGGAAGGAAGGAAGGAAGGAAGGAAGGAAGGAAGGAATGAAGGAAGGAAGGAAGGAAGGAAGGAAGGAAGGAAGGAGAATAAAAACTTCAAGAGTGTAGGACCAGGCTTATCTCTTCCATCATTGCTGACCACTATGAGTGAATGAACGAATGATCAAATCAGTTACTTATTGTACCATCATGTACTATTTTAAAGAGGTTTTTAAAATTTGCAAGTACCAAATGATAGAAATTTTCCATAGTTCTAGACGGAGGTATTAGGTGGAGCTAGAATGTAACCACACATTCCGTGTGTAACAATATGGATTTTCTGCTTTGGATTTCTGGTGTCAAAATGCTGAGCAGCCTTTTTGGTGGCGAGAGAACGTTCACAGTTCTTTCTTTCTCTCTTCTTTTGATGTCAGTGGCACTTTCTTCCTAACCGCATAGACCATTACAGAACTTTGATGATCTAAAGGAAGACAAGAGATTTATGACTTCTTGAGCCTGTCTCCTGCTTCTCTGAGAATGAAATGAAATTCTTTGTACCACACTTCAATATACTTGACATCTTTTTATTATTTTCAGGTCATACACATCTTTCTTCCTATAAAGAGAGTCCTCCTACAAGCATTCATTCATTACTCTTAAGGTCATGTCAGAGAGAATCATAGACTTATTGTCAACACACTCAGTGTAAAAATGCAAACCTCCCCCCACCCCCTGCAAAACCTTCCATATGTTCTTATCAGGAAGTCAATGTGCTGATGGGGCTCTGAGGACTGGGAGACTGGGAGACTTTCAGTGCACTTTGCCATCTGCCCAAGCAGATGGAATTGGAACTGAGATCCCTCCCTCTGGCCTCAGATCTGCCGGGTATTATCATCTTAGATGTCATACTATACCTCCTAGAACTACTGTCCACAAAAATGGTACCAATTAAGATGCTGAAACAAACTGGGAAAAGAATACTTTTCTGTGTTATGGCTTCTATATTTTCTGTACTATGTAATTTATCATGTATTTGGAAATTAAAAAAAAAACTGAGAATATCTACAATTTTCTTTCTTTTGAGTCTGTATCTGGGCTTCCCAAAGGCTGTGATACCAGCAATAACAGTTCCAAGTAATGTTCCAAGTGATTCAGATTTTTCAGAACTGGGAGTCTTGGATTTCGTGGTACTTATTACACCTCTGCCTACATTAGTGCCTCAATTATGTGAGCCAGCTGCACCCTGCATTGCCAGAATGAAGCAGATGCTGTTAATATCCAGACTCCCTCACTCCTGACACAGGTTGGCACCCACCCCCATTCCCATGGTAAGCCCAGCCTAGCTCAGAGAGGGCTGCCTACAATCACTAAATACAACATTCTACTATCTGATGAATGGCTATTGAAAACTCAGTATATGCCCTGAGGTTTTTCTAAAGGTGTCTTCCTATAGAAACAAATACATAGGCATAGATATGTCACTTTATTAATGCATTTCTTATGTGTTCCTCATTGTAGAGACGTGTCAGATCGACTCATTACTGGGCTGCACTGGTTATGTTGCTTACTCTTGCTAATCTCAGATTATTTCATAATGGAACTAATCATGCCTATGCTATAAAACTCCTGTGATGGTAGGGCAGCGTCTGTGGCTCAAAGGAGTAAGGCACCAGCCCCCTATGCCAGAGGTGGTGGGTTCAAACCCAGCTCCAGCCAAAAACTGCAAAAAGTAAAATAAATAAAAATAAAAATGAAATAAAAAAACTCGTGTGATGGTTAATGCACACAAATTGTTTGCTGTATTCTAGGGATGGGGTTAGTGACTCACTGGATGAGTCTGAGGATGCAACCTTAGTAAGACTGTAGAAGGCATGTGAACTAAGGTCTGTTTCAAATGTTGAGATGGGAACATAAGGACACATGGGGCTCTTAATGCAGTGAGGCCTCGGGAAAGTGTTAAGTCAGTGTAGAATGACTGATATCACAAATGGGAACATAAAGACACATGGGGCTCTTAATGCAGTGAGGCCTCGGGAAAGTGTTAAGTCAGTGTAGAATGATATCATTCACAAATTTCGGGTCTGAGGCAATGTAGTCTATAACTGGAAACAGTCCACCCTTCTGGCTCTGGGGTCTGTGGGTTTATCTATTCCCATGACATTGTTTGCATTTCAGTACTGGTTTCTTAGCTTCCTGTGGGTGATGCCTTTGTATTACTGTGCACGTGGTTTTATAAAGCTATGGGCTCTGTGTCGTGAACAGGAGCGGGAAGAACGTTGGAGACCTGCATGCACCTTCTTCAGAACTCTAATTACATACAGTTGACCCTTGAGCAATATGGGGTTGGGTGTTGCTTTCCCACATCGTCCTCACAGTGAAATATTTATATATAACTTCTACTCCCCTAGAATGTAACCAGTAATACTCTATTATTGATCAGAAGCCTTACTGATGATATGGACAGTTGATCAATACATATGTTGTATGTTATATATGTATTATATTCTTACAATAAAGTAAGCTAGGTAAAAGAAAATGTTATTAAGAAAAGAAAGAGAAAATATATTTGCTAGTCATTAACTGAAAATGGATGATCACGAAAGTCTTCATCCTCCTCATCTCCATATTGAGTAGATTGAAGAGGAAGAGGGAGAGGAGGATTTGGTTTTGTCATCTCAGGGGTGGCAGATGCAAATGAGATGGAGAGGGAGGCAGGACATTTGTTTAAAAAAAACGTAAGTATAAGTGAACACCTGCTATCCAAACCAGTGTGGTTCAGGGTCAGCTGTAGTTATCTGGGCCTCAGAATCGCCATTCTGGTTTAAGCTGGTATGAGTTAAACTGAATTTTCTGTTACTTGGAGAAAGCAATTCTGAAGCCAGATTCACCTCTGTTTGCAAAGGCTTATTGTATAGCCTTACTTGAGCTTTGCATCTTTTTCTATGTCTTGTTCTGCTTTCCTCTTTGAGTGGAAGGCATTACGCAGGCTGCTTCTTCTAAAAACCTGGGTACAAGAGTTGATGGAACCTACAGGCTCAGCCTTTTCTTCAGACTCAAAAGCCAGTAGGAAAAATGAAGTTCATTATTACCTAGCACTCCTATGTCATCCCATGGAAAGATTCTGATTAGCCTTGATTGGGAGGTATTCACGCTCGTGGTCATGGGGAGGGTGATTCTGAACACTCAAGGAACCAGGCCCAACTGAACACGTAGAATGACACACACAGCCTCGCACAACGTGTTCCCGGCAAACAAGACATGTGTTTCTTGCTAACACATGTGCATTCTAGCTATGCAGTCGATCTCAGCATCACACTAGTTAACCTTTCAGTGGCCCTTTGTCCCTAGGAATAGTATATAATGCCCATACTATTCTAGTCAAATACAGGAGATACTTGCTGAGACCCAGCCTCAAAAATAGGAGCTTCCTTTACAGTACTCCTCAGGTAGAGGAACAAGTTTTGTTTATTTTCGTTTTACTTTGACCTATTCCCTCCTTCTACTTTCTTGCTTTAAAGATTCTGTATTTTTGCAATTCTTGCTGCTTTGTTCTGTGATACTGTGAAATACTTGTTTGGTCCTCATCCCAATTTCCTGGAATACTATTCAGGGATGAAAGTCCTTACAATCTCCAAAGTAATGTGTCTTTTTGTTTGCTAATAAGTTGACTGGTAGCTGGCAGCCTCTAGGTAGCTTTAGGATGAGGCTGGTCACAGGAGAGACTTAGGAATTCCGAACCCCACTCCGGAGTTGAGAAGGTTTGAAAGTCAAGTCCATCATCAGGGGCCAATGATTTAACCAATGGGACCTATGTAATGAAGCTTCCATAAAACCCCAAAGGATTTGGGGTCAGAGAGCTTCCAGATAGCTAAACCCATGGAGGATCCTGGAGGGGGCGACCGGGGAGGGCAAGGAAGCTCTGTGCTCCTTCCCACACCCTTTGCCCAGTGTGTCTCTTCCATCTGGTGTTCCTTGGCATTCTTTGCAAATCTCCTATAATAAACCAGTAAATATAAGTGTTTTCCCGAGTTCTGCGAGCCACTTTAACACATTAATCCACCCAAGGAAGTGGCCATGGGAATTCTTATTTATTTATTATCATTTATTAATATATCTGTTAATCTGAAGAACAGATAAAACAACCTGGGACTTGGGATTGACATTTGAAGTGGGGGGCAGAGCCGTGGAACTGAGCCCTCAATCTGTAGGATCTGATTTTAGATCTAGGGAATATAGAATATGTCAGAATTGAATTGAATAAGGGGACATCTTTAGTGGTGTCCACTAAAGAGTCTGTAGAATAGATTGCTATTTTGGTGTGCGGGGAAATCCCTTACACATTTGGTCACAGAAGTTTTCTGTCTCATAAGCGTAGAGTAGGGAAAAAGTCTTTTTTTTTTTTTTCCTTTCAAGAGTTTCTCATTTCCCTATTTCTATTTTTATTTTTTCCACCTTTATCAGACAATTAAATAAAATTATTAAGCTGCATGTGGCATTTTGGTGTACATGCCCTTTTCAAAAGATTATTACTGCCATGTTTCTTATTTTTCTATGCCTTTGATAATATCTCAGTTTCTACTGAGGAACAGAGACTTTCTCTAACATTTTCTGCTTGATTTTCTTCTCTCATTTTTTTCCATTGGGTTTAGATTTCACTTAGATCATGCAGACAAACAAATATGTGTCTCCAATCCAGATCTCTCTTTCAAGTCCCCAACCCACACGGCTAATGGCTTCATCTAGACATTCTCATTTGCTCGTTAAGTTCAGATTTTTTTGTGTGCAACTAAAAATACATGGATTATGGAATCTTACAGATTTGGGTAAAAGTCCAGCTTTCTAAGTATAATAATAAGTATAATAATGGAGTGACCTTGCAGAACATAGTGTGTACTGTGAAGTGTGTTTAATATGGAAATAACAATACACGCTTTTAAGAAATATTTCAGGGTGGCCCCTGTGGCTCCAAGGAGTAGGGCACCAGCTCCATAGGACGTGGTGGGTTCAAACCCAGCCCTGGCCAAAAACTGCAAAAAAAAAATGAAAAGAAAAGAAATATTTCGAAACTAGGTGATATTACTGTGCCAAGTCCTGAGTGGATGGCCTGGCACACAGCATTGAAGGAAGTAACCATTACTATCAGAAGCTCAAACTAAGGCAATGGCTTTCTCACTGTTTCAGCATCCACGTGTTTCAATCCCAGGAGAGCACCTCAATGGGTGGCTTTGAATCACATAGCTGTGGGTCTAAGTAGTGTCACCTGGATGGTGGCCCACACCTGATTCTTCTCATCTCGGCGTCCAGGGAGCTGCTTCCATACACTAGACTTGTTTATTTTTATTCCATTGTACTTAGAGAAGGCAATACCTAGTCTTGGGATCCAGAATGAGATCTCGCCCCACCAGTGGTCCAGTACCCAGTGAGTCTGTTAGATGCTCAGTACAGCTTTGTTAAATTGGTGAATGCATTCACAAATAATAGATAAATACAATACAGTCCCCACAGTTGAGATTCCACAATGCCCACCCCCTGAAGTTGACCACATTTTTATAGTTCAAGCATGAACCAAATGCATGTGTCAGTACAGTGGGCCTAGTTCTTATGTTGACCTCCTGCGTACGTTGACCAGTTTGTTACATGCAAACTTACAGAGATTCTACTGCATGTGAATATCTGTATATCTGTAATTAGATGTAATAAGCTATCATAACCGGATCATTGTTTGACTCACAGAATTAGTCTGTTAGAGGTGGAAAGACATCAGACGTTATTTAGACATTCTGTAGATAAGGCTATGTTGGGCTACTCTGGATGTTTTTTCACGGATTTCAAACTTAAACACAGGTAATATTCAAGGGAACTGCTACATGGCAAGAACAAAAAGGACTCTGTTCCAAAAAGACTATCTGGTTAATACATGTCTCATATTACCAGTGACTCAGAGGTCTGGTTAACTTGAACAAAAGCCCACAGCTACCAAGTGTCAGAGCCAGTATTCAAACCTATGCCTTTATGATTTTAATAAGGAGGAACACCCCATGTTATAAAAGTCTATTCTCCTGATTCACAATCTATGTTTTATCCCGCCGTATCGCACAGATAGAAATTCATTTTAACATTTCACAGTTTCCAGGGAAGATTTAGTCTATGCAAGAATCCATTCAATGTTGGGGCTGCCATTGGAGTTGGCTTTTTTTGAAGTGGTTTTCTGGGTTTGTGCCTGATTATGTTCCAGAAATTCTGAGCACTCTTACTGTCAGATGCCAATCCTCACTCCATCGCACCCACTCCGAGAACAGAAAGTTCTATTTATTTTGAGTCTTTTGCATCATTATTGCACATACGAGGGCAGGGAGATAAGGCTGCTTTTTAACACATAATAACACAACCACTCTCACTTCTCTTTCTCTTTCTCTGCCTGAGAAGGGTTTTTCTGTTCCTTTTTGTGTAAATCCAAACCCTCGATCAGCATGTCTCAAGAATTTTGGACTTGGAACCTTGTACCATAATGTTTTGCCAGGAAAAATAATCCATGTGTGGTAAAGTGAGCTGAGGAGGTGTCCTGGCCTTTCTGGGAGCCGTGGAGAACTTGTTTTAGATGAGCTGCCTGCACCTTGTCAGGCTTCCCGCAGCTTTCTCGGGCAGCACTAAAGAAAATGAACTAATGACGGCTGATGTTTGTGATGGGCAAACTCCCTCCTGCCGCTCAGAGCCGGAATGTGAGTGAAAGCCGTGGGGGCCTGGGCCAATCCTGACAGAAACAGGTTTTTAACAGCATGAATTTATGAATCCAGTCAATGCAAATGAGAGTTTATTATGCTTGGAGTCTAAAAAACGATGCCTCATTTATCAAATTAAGCTGCAGAAAGCCTATTCAGATAATGTTAAATAATAGTTTTTACACTAAAAGCTAGGCTTTTCTTTCATTGATTCTCTTTATTTGATAGGGTTATTTTATGTTCTACTTGAAAGGGACAGTAAAGATTTAGAGATGGAGAGGATTGCCATTGCACCCAGCTGCCACTGGGGTTGACTCACTGTGGTGGCCTTTACCTGTCCTAGGTCTCGCAGCTTTTGAGAGAACCTCTGTCACCTTTAGAATGGGCATAATTACCAGAACTGTAAGAGTGTAGCACATGAGAGTAGGAAGGGAGAATAGACAAGAGTAAGCAGAGGGGAACCCTCAGATAGAAAACCTGTTTCATTGATTCTCAGAGAGTAGTTGCCAGAATTCCTATTCATTTGTAATTTTTTCTTTTTTTGAAGTTGGATCACAGGAATTTGCATAATTCTATCTTCCAAGGAACCCTTATTCTAAAGGGTTCTTAAAGTCATGACCCCTATTTAAATCTAACTGTAATATAGGTACAGTATGAACACCTCTGACTTGAAAACCCAAAATCCAGAATGTTCCAAAATCTGAAATGTTGACAGCATCAACACAATGACACAAACGTAAAACTTCACACCTTGTCTCATGTGATGGGAGTTGCAGTCAAAACTTTTCTTTATTACAAAATTATTAAAATATTATATAAAACTACCTTTTTTATAAGGCGATATGAGGTATATATGTGAGGTGTACAGACAGTCCCCGGGGTATGAATGAGATAGACACTGTAGGTTTGTTCTAAAGTTGAATTTATATGTAAGTTGCAACAGGTACATTTACTATTATGTCTCCTTTATCTACAAGTGAGAGTCATACATTATCCAGATGCTTGTAATGCGAACGGTTAATGTAATAGCCTTCGTTTGTAAGTGTAAGTTGTATGTAGATCAGAGTTTGTAACTCAGGGAAGTGCCTGTATAGGAAACAAATCAATTTCGTGGTTTGACTTGAGTTCTATCCTAAGATATCTCACCATGTCTATGCAAATATTCCAAATTCACAAAAATATCTAAAACACTTCTGGTCCCAAGCATTTTGGAAAAGAAATACTCAACCTGCAATGTGAACATTTTAACTCTAGCATGAGATTTCTCACTTGGTTACCAATTATCAGTATTAAGTTGTCAGTAGGAAATGTGGTGATACCGGAAAGAGAAAAATAAAACCTACACAGTATTTGAAGTCAGCCATACGTGGGATATTTTGGCATGTCTGCTTTTGACTAGCTGTATGACTTTGGCTGGCATTTTATCCCTTCTAAGATTCAGATGCCTCTTCTCTGAAGTTAAAATATCCTCACATATTTGCATGGTGGCTTTGATTAATAAGAGATCAAGCATGTAAAGATTCTAGTACAGAGCTTTGCATGTGGTGGTTGTTTTAGTAATGCTGGTCTTCTCTCTACCTGTGCCCCAAAGGTTAATAATTGCTCATTGTTTATTTCTGTATTTTGAAATGTAATTGATTTGATTGATTTACTTTTATTGATTTGGCTGGATGTATTCTATTCTTTTTTTTGGAATTTGGCCAGGACCCTGTTCGAACCTGCCACCCTCGGTATATGGGGCTGGCGCTGTACTCACTGAGCCACAGGCACTGCCCAACTCAATGTATTCTTTAGTGCCCTCGCTGGGATATAGATTCTATGTTCCTTATCTTGTGTTTTCCTGAATGGCATACTTTTTTTATTGGCATAGTAATATAAAAGTTGGTTTCCTCTCAAATCACTGCTATTTCATGTCTTTATGGAAAAAGTATAAGAAATACGTAGACTAAAACACTCTTTTATACCCCTTTCTTTTAAAAGTAACATTTTCAGTGAAGAGGTGTGGCCTTGTAAGGCCTTTTGTGATGAAATCAGCAAATTAGTTGATAACTCTAAATCTTGCAAGCATGGTTTCTTTTCATCACAGCAAACCAGTTTTGCTAATCTTCTAATAGTGCCACATTTTTGATGAAGGCATAAGATGTTACCAGAACAATTAGCTGTCAGGATTTGGGTATAAACAGAAGGATAATTCAGAAATATGCATTCTCCATATAGGCTATGCTAAAGAGCCACTGCAAATGAAAAGAATTAACATATGTTATGGCCCATTCTTATGAAAGTGCCCGCTTGCAAATGAGTCTACCTAGTTGGAAATGTGCAGTCATAATGTTCCCCAAAGTACACTAACACTACCCCTATCCTTGTCAGCATGTTTTACCAGGAGGGCAATCAGGTGTAAGATGATTTTGTGTGTATGCTTGTTTTAATTCTTGCTTTCGTTCTTTGCCTTTCCTTTATTTAGAATTTAGTTTGTTTGGAGGAAGGAGGGAGGAATTACTTTATGAAGCATCCACCTTATGTAAGCTTATTTTAGAATTTTTTTGTTTAGATTTCTAAAAGTCAGAGCTTATAGAAAGTTCGGTAGTTGGAAGGTTTTGCTCTTATGAACTTTGGGTTCCATCAAGGGTTTACTTGTTGGAACTATTTAATAAACGTGTGAAACAACTGCCCTGTGGCCTCTTGCCGCACCCTGGGGATTCAGTAGTTGATGTAATCCTAGCCCTGGGCTTTTTGTGCTGTTTTCCCTATAAGAATATAGGCACATTGATAAATTAAGCATGGGAATGGGAGGTTAGCTGAGAGTGAAAGTAACAGAGTGAGGATAGAAATAGCAACTGGGAGGAGAAGTCTGCTGTAGATGAAGTGGTCATAAATAGCCCAATTTCAGCAGTTAATTAGACCTACATGATGCCCAGCTGAGGAAATTTTCGCATTCTGTTTCTTATTCTTTAAACCATTGCCCTCAGCCTCAATCTTAAAAGTCACAGGATGAACAGATATGGGAGGAAAAAAAAAATTAGGCATCAAAGACAGCGTGCAGGCCAGGTCTTGGAGTAGACAGAGGGAAAAAGAATGAAGCATGGACTTCAGAGCCTCTGTATAGAGGTCAGAGTGTGCAGGGCTGAGTTTGGGTTTACTGGTTTTGCACAGAAAAGCAATCAAAAGATTTTAAAAAGAAAGAGAGGAGATCTAATTCACATTAAAAGAAAAAAAATCAACCCACCCTCTACAAAGCTGTGGGCAGTATGGAAAGAGGGAGGTAGCCAGTTGGCCATCTGGAAGGCCAGTTCTCAAGCTGGGGAGAGCCCTGATGGTCCTCCGTGTAGAGGAGGAGAGGCTGCTCTTAGATCCATTGTGCATCTCAGGGGAGACTGCGGCGGAGAGAGCAATGGTTTCTCAAGCCCATCGACTCAGTCAAAAGTTGAGCTGGGACCACAGCCAAGTACAGCAGGTCTTTGAGGAGCAGAGTTCGGTTCAAGGTTGCTTCATGATAAAGTGAATGAGAAAAACCATCCTTGCTGAGTCAGTGCCCATGTGGAGTTTGCATGTTCTCTCTCCTTGTGAGTTTTCTTCTGGTATTGGAGTTTCTTCTCACATCCCAGAGGTGCATGAACTAGGTGAATTGGTACGTGTAAGTGGTGATGGTCTGAGTGAGTGTGAGTGTCCTGTGGGCACATGTGGGCAAACCTTGTGATGAGATGCTGTCCAGGTGAGTCCCTGCTTTGTGCCTTTGAGCTACCAGGAGACACTCCTGCCAATCAAAATTCTGAACTGGAATGAGTAGGTAAATCTGTATCTCATTTGTTTATATAAATCTTTCTTAAATGTATGTACAGTTCACATTTATTTTAACATTTAATATAAGTGTTTTGGCCTTTATTTAAAAGTTGGGTGATGTTTTTGTGCCCCCAGAAATAGCCAAAGGAATTTTTATTTATATCAATTGGCAATATTTATATGGTAACATTGGTTAGGGTATAAGTCATTTTGGTATAAGTCATAGTTTCCAAGAATCTATGGGAGACATTAAGTGAGAACTTACTGTATTTTTGCACCCCTAAATTTGGGCTCCTCTTACATGGGTGAGGTTTGAAGGACTTTCTAGAGAGAAATGCCCACAGGTTTAATTGTGTGGCCATTGCCTACCTCTTGCTCTGTAGAGATAAGCAAGACAGAAAAGGCTTTGAGCAAGCTTAAAAGTGGGTTTCTAAGCATTCATTTCCATCTGATTTGTTAGAAGACTCTCAAGTAAAGAAAAGAACAACAAAAAAATTAATTAACATCACTGGTATATTTGGTTCCTCGAATATTCAGAAACGTGGGAGCTTGAGAAAGACTTTAGAGATTGGGTAGTTTGTTATTTCCTGAGGCATTCTCTCCTCCATTCTCTCTCAGTCCTTATCACAATGGAGAACAAAGTCTCAGTTTAGTGACTGTTTAAAAAAAGAGATTAACACCTGGGGCCTGAGGCCCCTTCTCTCTTTCCTAGAGCCTTTGGCTGGCAGCAGTGACTAGACAGAATTTAATAACATGGCTTTGTTTTCATTGAATGTATTTTTATGATTACCTTTATTTATGGTATGTGATACAGGTTTTCTGTTATAGCAGTGATATAAAGTTTTCTTTTGAAATAAATTTGAGTACAATAGTTAATTTAAAAGGAAAAGTAAAAACTGCTGTGGAAGGTCTGGGTGTATGACAGTCACCATGCAGCATTTTAGGTCCCTCATGTCAGCTGAATGCACTGCCGGTCAGGGATACATGGAAGGGTTTGAGGACGGGTGTGCTGGGGGCTGGCTCTGTGCTCGTCCTTCCCCTCCATCACTCAGCACTCCCTTTTTTGATTTCTTCTCTGGGAGAAGAGTCAATTTCCCGCGGTAATGTAGTGAATGCAAGATACAAGGTAGCCTTGATCTTCAGCATCTAGCCTCCTAATGGAGGTGCGAGGGGGGAGAACAGAATTCATTTACATTTATCAAAAGGTAAATTAAGTACTATGGTATGATGTGTAGCCATAAAATC
>NW_003852602.1:1870253-1882164 GCF_000181295.1 Otolemur garnettii | reverse complement strand
TTTTGGAACGAAGGGATGGAAACACCAGTTTTAAGCCAAAGCTCTAGGTGTTGCAGTATTAGAACAGAGATGCTTTAGTCCAGCTGCCCAACACTAATTGGGTTTGTGGCAGATCAGCTCAGCGCTGTCCTCCAAGGGCAGATCCATGTGGATCACGTGATGGTAACAAGAGCTGTTGAGTGTGGCATAGTCAATATTCACCCCTCTGCTTGTCCCTCCCACCTCTTCCACCCTGAGCCCCTGCCTACCACACCTTACTCACGAGTTCAGGGCTAAGTCCACTCACCTGGAGACAGGCTTACTTAGAACAGTGGCCGTTGTACACCAGGGGTTTGAAGTGCTCAGGTCCATTTCTGCCTCTGCCACCCCGTGGACAGCAAGACCAGCCTCCCTTCCTCCTCCTCCTCGGCTACTCAGCGTGAAGACAATGAGGATAAAGTCTCTCATAATAATATACTTCCGCCTAGTATATGGTAAATATATTTTCCCTTCCTATGATTTTCTTAATAACATTGTATTTTACCTAGCTTACTTTATTATAAAAATAGTGAATATAATACAAAAAACGCAGACCGTATGTGTTAATCAGATGTTTAGGTTATAGGTAAGGCTTTCCAATAATAGTAGGCTATTAGTAGTTAAGTTTGTTTGGGGGGGGTTAAAACTTGTATGTACATTTTAAACTGTGCAGGCATGGGGGGCATGGTGCCTCTAATCCTTATGTTGTTCAAAGGTCAACTACATTTGCATTTACCCCATTTTTTACAAATAGTTATGAAAGTTGTACCACTTGCTAGACTTTTTTTCAAGTGCATGGACCTGTAGAAACATGCAGGTTCACAGGATATATCATATCTTATCTACATTTTCTTTTAATGCAAAAGTGAACAATCTACGTTCTAAGGGGAGGTGACTGCGCTGGTCAGTTGCTGTCTGTAAGGTGGGGTAGGAGAGAGGGTCAGAAACGGTGCAGGAATTCTTATGTGAAGAAGTAACACCAAGAGCAGACCCTGGAAAGAAAGAACTGTGGAACTTCCCCCAAGAAGACTGGGAGGAAGGAGGCAGACTAAGGCAGAGGGGGAGGATGGATGGGACCAGATCACAGTGCCTCACAGGTGAGAGACAGAAGAGTGAGGACAGGAAGGGAAGCCCCTGGGGTAGACTCCATTAGCTGGGGATGGGATCTGCCGGGAAGTGTGAGGAAGGGATTTGCTGCTGCTGAAGAGTGTGAGTGGGGGAATGACGTGATCCAGTTCATGTTTCGTGTTCTCTGCATGGGATGGGCCATAGGGAGAAGGAGTGGAGATAGGGAGCCCATTTGGGATGGTCCTCTCGTTTTCTTAGCACTCAGCTTAGAATTTTAAAGAATGGGAGGCCTCAGAAAATAGAGGTAAGGGAAAGTGGGTAAAGTGAGGAGAACTATCTTGAACTTAGCAGGGAGCGGTCTGACAATGTATTTTTTAAAGGATGAAATATACTGTTCAGCATGACCACAGTGAACCGTCCACTCAAGGCTGGGCTTGAAGGTGGAAGTTGTAGGAAGGAAGAAAGGGAGAGAGGAGGGGGAAGAGAGGGAAGGAGATAAGCAACTCAGTGAAAAAAGGGGGACACAGTTCAATGAGCAGTGGCCCACTCATTTGTTCAGTTACTTACACTGTAGTTCTTTCAAAATCAGAGTGTGTACTTTTGAAGCATCAGGTTAAAGGCTAAATATACCGTGATGCATTACGTAGAAAAAGCTTTCAATTAACCTTTATTAATTGCTTCGCATGTGACAGGCTTTGCACTGAAGATGGAGATAAGGTCATTATACCCTAAGAACTCAGATTCCAGTGAGGCAGAGCTGTTGATTGGTCATGTACCCAGCACAGTGCCACAGGTCTCTACTGTACAGAAGTTCCCAGACTTGGATTAAGGCTCCACAGTCACTGTCTTGATGTTTTGGTACCTAAAATGACATTCTTTTTTTTGACTTTCTCCTCCCACATTTTTGTTTTGCACAAAGCAAAATAGTCGGCACTACAAATTATCAGTCTGGTCTTGCAGCCAAGCCTGTGGACACGTGAGCCAGTAATTACTACAGACTTGGTCTTTCCGGCCTGAACTCTGAAGTCAGACAAAGATGAGCGGTGCGGGGCAGGGTGGAACCAAGTGTCAAATAAAGAATTCAAGAACAGATGAGAATAGAGTTGATTTTTGAAGGAAAATTAGGAGTTGGTCAAATGAAAGAAAGGATTCACTCAGACAGAGCAAACATGTATGAATGTGAAAAGTTCTGAACAGGATGCGTATCCCTGAGGATTCAAAGTTGCCATTTGTCTTCAAGGCTCTTGTCCACAGAATGGCCTGGGGTTATATCGACTGGAGCTGGAGCTGGAGAGAAATTGTTGGGGTCAGCTCCTGGGGAACCTTCTGGGTTATACTTTTGAGTAGAGAAAGAAATTATCTCTGAAATACTACTCTTCATTTAGAGATGTCCAATTTGTGGCCTACGGGCCTCATGTTGAGGACTGTTTTGCTTATCTGTGGTGGAAGATGTTGTGAACAGTATGCACGGGGACCTTTTCTTTTGCATCAGTTTTTATCAGTGTTTGTGTATTTCATGTGTGGCCCAAGACAACTCTTATTCTTTGTATCAGCTTTGTCAGTGTTTGTGTATTTCATGTGTGGCCCAAGACAACTCTTATTCTTTTCTATCAGCTTTGTCAGTGTTTGTGTATTTCGTGTGTGGCCGAAAACAACTCTTATACTTCTAATATGTGCCAAAAAAGAAAAGATGTTGGAGACCTCTGTAAGATGTGCAAATAGTATTTAATGTTTGGGGGGAAAGTAATATTTGTACTAATAGGGTATTACATGACACTTCTTGCACAAGTAGTTTTATGAGCATTATTTTATTTCAGAAAATAGTTTTGAGGATTGTGATTAATCCCTATTGTAGTTGAAGAAACTAAGGATTAACTCTTTTACTCTCCTTCCAGAAAGAAATTATAGAAATTTGAGTAGGAAACAGATTCATACTTAAGCATTTTGATATCCATGCTTTTTCTGTAAAGTCTTTTTTTTTTTTTTTTAGAGACAGAGTCTCACTTCAGGGCACTCAGTAGAGTGCCATGGCGTCACACAGCTCACAGCAACCCCCAACTCTTGGGCTTAAGTGATTCTCTTGCCTCAGCCTCCCGAGTAGCTGGGAGTACAGGCACCCGCCACAACGCCTGGCTGTTTTTGGTTGCAGTTTGGCCGGGGCCGGGTTATGAACCCGCCACCCTCGGTATATGGAGCCGGCACCGTACCCACTGAGCCACAGGTGCTGCCCATACCCATGCTTTTTAACCTTCACTTTTCTTTGCTTTCCTATGGAATCATAGGTAAACAGCAATGGTGTGAGAAGGTTTAGACGAATTGACAAGTGTTGACCCAAATTATAAGGGTGGTAGAATTTTATGACGTTGCTGCTATGTATGACTGTGACAACATGGAGCTCTTGTGTTAAGATAGCTCTGCTTTGTTTAACTGCTTTCCCACATAACCAGCACATTCACACCAACAGGTTCAACTTTCAAATAGATCAAAGAACTCGCCAAACTTCAAGACTGGTGCATGTTTTTCTTTTGACTGGAGAGTACTTCCAGAGCATTCTCTCCTTTAGCTGAAGTCCTGAGGGTCCGCACTGGCTATCCGTGGCCTCAGGACTTTTCCTTTCCTCTGCAGACTGGTTTGGTTTCCCACAATTTGTGCTTCTCGAAAAAAATCGTGGACATGATTTGGTCAGTTTATTTTATCCTCCCCTCTCGTAAGATACAGTTTCTTGAGGAAAAAACCTGTTTTATTTCTTTTTATTTCTTCATACTATATTCCATCTCTAGAATGGCTTGTGATATAGTCAATGCACATTTCCATTGTGGTGTATGTTATTATCTACCACCTGAGTGGAACTACCCAACTAATAGAGCTGCTGATACTAACAGAACCTTGTACCTGTGTCTATTCTAAGGCAAAAACTGGGCCAGGTTTGTGGAGTATGAAGATGAAAGAGAAGATGTCAAGATGAGTGGCAGAAGGAAGGTGGTCAATAGAGGCAGGATAACGTTCAAGCTGAAAGAGAAGGCTGAGAAACCAGCCAGACAAAGATTCATATGGAGAATATTTAGTACGTGGAGAATATATTGAGTCCAAAGCGTTTGTGTTACAGGAGAATTTGCCATGTTCATAAAACCTGTGTGGGGGTGTCTATGTGTGTTTGTGTTCATATACCTGTATACGGTTCTTCACATGTTTTTAAGTTGGTTCCTTCATTTCTACCCTTAAATCCTGCCCTTGCCTCTTCTGGACCTGAGCTGAATGGCTACTTAAATAGTTTGGAGTCTCGTGAAGTCACACAAACTGGTGTTCTTTTTCCCAGAAACTGTGAATCTGACAGAAAGGGAGGATTTCCAATGTGCTCCTTTTAAACTACACTTAGCTGCTGCTTGTGGCTCTTAAATCGACTTTCTTTCTGGCTTCCTTGAAGGGAACAATCAGATAGACCATAGGTGGCCTTGCTTAAACATTTGAAGCTCTATTCTTAGACAAATAGTGCCAGGATGTCCTTTGATTCCTGAGAGCAGCTAGAACCATGCAAGGGGTGTGTGTGTGTGCACTGGCACTCATACGTGAGTGGGCATGGCTGTGTGCGTCTGCATCGGTGTGTCTGAGGGGAGGAGGAAGGGCTATTAACTGTGATCTCCTGAGTCTCTGATTGTGTAATTAAGAATCAATTGGCCAAAACCTAATTTTGAATATATAACTACTTCCACTACGTTGCTTTTGCTG
Organism: Otolemur garnettii; assembly: GCF_000181295.1. Classification (NCBI taxonomy): domain Eukaryota; kingdom Metazoa; phylum Chordata; class Mammalia; order Primates; family Galagidae; genus Otolemur; species Otolemur garnettii. The sequence continues at coordinate 1,877,352 of NW_003852602.1, read as the reverse complement.
AAATGATTTGCCAAGCAATATCGCATTAACACCTAATCTACTCTGAGAATCAGTTAGGAATACTGTGTTACTCAGGTACATCTAATGCTCTCAATGGAGCGAGTGCCTCCTATTAGACACATGCATTGACTACTTCACCTTTGTCAGCGTGAGCACTGATGTGGCAACATGGGTGTTCTGGCCACAGGGAGGATGGAAGTGGAGTGGAGAGAATGCAGGCAATCATGTAATGCTGGCTCGAAGGACCCTACACACTGGACATCCTGCCTGAAGTTCTTCAAGTCCATTTCTGGTCGCAGGGTGAAGAGAATCGATACCAATAAAAACCCTACTGAAGTTGGAATGAGTTGTACAAAACTGAGCATTTTACCTATCTTTTTATCCTTCCCACCCCCTGCTTTATATTTAAGTAAAATAACTTCTTGCCCAGGAGATACAAACTTGTTAAGCAGCATCATAAAAATACTGTTCAGGGACTTGGTATTTTTCCTGTAAAAATAGATATGGCATTGTGCTTACGCAAACTAGGCTTAATTTGCCCTCATAAAATAGAATTTGCATTACCTTGGGTGTGCTGTTTGGAAATTAGATAACATTAAAGAATATAATAAAACACAATGTAAATTTACCTCCTTGCCTTCCCTTTTTTTCCCAAGATGAATTTTATTAGAGTCTAGTGCTTATTTGGGTAAACTGCAGATATTTTCTTTAAGTTTACCTTAAGATTTTGCCATGTGAGGCTTGCACTTTTTCAAAGATTGCTTGCCTTCCTTCAAACAAATCAAACAACAAATAGCACTTTTGTTATGCAATGAACAGTTTCAGGAAGTGGGATCAAAAGAGATCCGTTGTTTGTAAATACAGTGTGCAGGTATTTGTAGTTGAGTGTGCGTATACCAAGTATTTGGCACCTGATTATTAGGGTTCATACTGCTGGTCTAATTATTAAATTATACCCAGAAACTCAGATTAGAGAAAGTTAAACACATTTTAATATTTTATTCATTTTATTTGCGCACTAATACAGTTAAGTGATTGGGTACAGTTTTCTTAAGCTTAATGATTTTAAGGTAAATAAAGAGATTTGAATTCTCTTAATGAACAGCTCATTCTACCTGTTGGTTTAGTGTGGGATATTTTTTCCCTACATACTAGTTTACTCTATCTCACATACCAACTTTGGTTAATAGCTGGGCATTTGCAGGTCAAGAGGTATTTCCAGTATGTAAGCATTTTCCATGGAGAGAAACCAATAGGTTTGTATTTTTCAGAAGCTGTGTAAGATGCATTTTTACAAGATAACTAGGCACAGTAATAGAGATGGTTTGATTTTCTACAGAATATCAGAAGCATCCTTCCTGCTAGGATTTCTCTGTTCAAAGTTACCCACAGTTTTGTGCAATCATTTTTTCAGTCATATTATGATAAAATTTTTTCTTGCAAAATGTAGCAAAAAACAAACAAAAAGACCAGATAAAACAAAAGAGTAGATGAAAACTTTGTCTATGAAGGTACTTGGATATCTGAATGGAAAGTAAGAATCCATTTGGTTACACCAGCAGTTCTCAACCTTTGGGTCATGACCCACAGGAACTGTATGAAAGGGTCACGGCATTAGGAAGGTGGAGAACCACTGGGTTACACACACATCAATATTCTACAGTGAGGATACTGTGGTCTTTATTAGGTGGAAGTCCATTTCTTACACACTTACTAGGTATGTGGCCTTGGTTAAGCAATTTCCCCAGGAACTCACTTCCACTTCTTCATCTGTGAAATGGAGTCAATAACTACTTTAGAAAGTTATTGTTGAAATATGATGAAATGGTGGTCACTATGTGTTAGCTTTTGATATTAGTAGTAGCAAGCAGAGGTTATATTTATAGATATATACATTATTGCTTAAATGTTTCACTTCTTACATAGAGATTGGGGCTAGTTTCTAATAATCAAATAATTTACATGGACTTGGACTGATTTTGGAAAGTATTTTTGTTCTTCAAATTTGGTTTGAATATTTATCATGAGACAAGTTTAGTCCTAGGTGCTAGGGATACAAAGATGCTTAAAACCCAGTTTTAGTAGTTATAAGGACATGTGCACACACGCACACACACCTCCACACACATGCACTATCAGTACTGGTACGGGGAGAATTGTTTCGACAAGATTCCTGGGTAGAGGAGAGGGTGAAGGCAGTGTATCCAAGAGAGACAGTCCAGTATCTAGTTTGTTGCTCCTCCTTTCTCTGTGGTGGTGGATGAAAGACAGCCCACCAACTTGGAAATGCGTCTTGGGAAGATATGGGAAACTCTAATGTTTAAAAGAAAAAAAAGTTAGCCTGGTGGAAAACTCCACTTGTTGATCTCAAAATCTGACAGTCATACATTCCAAACATAGTGCATTAATTGAGATAATTTGGGGAAGTTGGTCAGCATAGCATTAAACACAATTTTAATATCTTGGTAGCAGTTATTTTATGCCTAGTCCTCAATTCTTTGATATTTAAAAGGTCAAGTCTCTAAAAGTAAATAGCATGTTCTTAACACACATTTAATGGATACATATTTGGCGGGGGTAAGAGAGAATTGGTCTCACACTGACAGATTTTGGAGAGATAAGAATAAATACCTATTTTTCCTTTTCACTGTTTTTATTTTTAGTGTTCTCTTCATAAAATGACACTGGTTTTCCAGTTAACAATGACACAATATGTTATTTTTAAGTATATTTATATGAAGAATATCAATAAATTTACTAGGCTTATTTCTGGTACACAAAAAATCAAGTTGACAGAGAACAGCAAAAGTATAGGCAACACCCCACTGCTCCTCGGAGATCACGCACGTTAAATAAGTCTTTTATCTGTTCACTTATCTCCCTTTACTCCTCTTACCCTGAGGTTCTGTCCAAGTCTCTTTTGGCTGCAATAACAAAATACCATTATCTGGGCAGCATATGAATAAGATAAATTTATATTATCTTGGGAAGTCAAAGATCAAGACACCACCAGATTTGGCATCTGATTAGGACTCATTTTCTGGTTCACAGGTGATACTTCTGATTTCCTGATACCTCTTACTATGTCTTCACATGGTGGAAGGATCAAAGAATCTCTGTCAATCCTCTTTTATAAAGATACTAATCCCATTCACAAAAGTCACCTTCATGGCCTGATCACCTCCCAAGGGCCCTACCTCCTCCACCCTAACAACTGGGGATTCCCATTTCAACGGGAGTTTTAGGGAGACACACACATTCAGATGGTAGTGGGATCCATATGATCACCCACTCTCATGAGTTGTGGCAAAGGTCTTCTAAATGATCTCCTTCCCCCATTTGCTGATCTTTCTGATCTGTACTCTACCCTTAATCACGGGGCGTGGGGTATGAGTTTATTTACACTTTGGGAAGATCATTCAGGAAACTACACATGAACCATTTTTTATTACTTACAGGAGGTAAATTCCTAATAGACTTTGCATGACTTTGTCCTGTCTGTCTGTTCAGTCTCCTACAGGTCCTGCTTCCTGTTCAACAGGATTTGAGCTGCCCCAGCTTCGGCTTTTTTTTTTTTTTTCAACATTTGCATGGGTTGTTTCTTTGGGGGGTTACCTCCTCTGCCATCCCAGTAACCAGCTTGTTAATGCCCATTTGCATGGGTTGGTTCTTTGCATGAGTTACCTCCTCTGCTATCCCGGTAACCAGCTTGTTAACGCCCAGGTTTCTGCAAATCTGGGAAATATTTACTTCACTTGAGAACCCTTCCCTGACACCTCTCCATGGAGTCAGATCTCTTTATACTTTCTCACGTAACACCCAATATTATCTTTTATGACACTGAGCAACACCAATACTGTAAGTAAAATCTTAAGTTTATCTCCAGAATCAAACTGTGCATCATTATCAATTCCTTGATGCTTATCATTAAATCCTCAGCATCTAATACAGTGAGGGAGCTCAAAATATATTGATTTTTGGATTAATTGACGAATGGAGTTCCCTTGTGGCATTATTTAACTGTAATACTTGTAGTTTATTGCTATGTTATAAACTCATGGAAGAAAGTATAGTTTATTTTGCTTATCATTTAAATTCTTATTTATGGGATACCAATAATTTTTTTTTACAAACATAAAAGAAGGCTTTTTATTTTAATAGACACATATTAAACATTGTCTTTGAAGAGCTCCAGTTCAGAATCTATACAGAAGAATAAAGAGCCACAGTCACTGTCTTCAAGATGTCTAGTGATATTCAGTGGTTGTTTGGGGGTTTATTTTATTTCTTTCCACCTCAGAGTTTTCTACCAGCTTATACAATGAATGAATTTCAGAGGAGTTGGCAAATTCCTGTGAAGCAAATCCCATTTTCCCACTGACTTCATTATTGAATCGGAAATGCGTTTCCTCCTGGTGAGGAGGGATCAGCAGTTTTCTATTGCTTAGTACAGCGGCTGATCGGGAAATATCATAACATATCATATCTCTGTAAGTAAAGAGAAAAAGAAGAGAGATAAGCATGATAGGAATTGTTAACATCCTATAAAAGTGCTGTAGTTAAGGAAAGAATAATGGTGGTTCAGAACTTTTTTCAGGCTTTTAACTTCAGTTTAGTAACATGAGAGGCCCAGTGAAAAAGACAAGCAGGATCTTTGATTTTGAATTCCAGGTTTTTCATGCTAATTGAATGATGGAGGACATCATATGTGCACTGCTCAGTGTACTTTCTGATAAAAAGGAAGTACCCATTTGAATATATCTGATGTTATTATTATCCAAAGCTTAGAATGTGGAATGTTAGTGATTTGAAGATATAAAGAAGAAATAAGCTTTGTTCATTATAAAGAACAATGGTCTGGTTTGGGGGAGGAAAATAAGAAATGGAGTGGCTATTTCATTTCTCCATCTTTTTTGAAGGAAAAGAATGTCAAAATAGTCTCGTATCTTGCAACAGCATTTCATTTCACATTGTCATTTTTGTCACAAAGCCATTTGAATTAGAAGCAACAAGTGGGATAGACACCAGTCACATCCTTCATAGTACTGTGCGCTCACGTTGCTTAATCTTTTTAACATTGATTTACTCAAGTATTGAATGCCTATGCACATCTGTTAAATAGAGTAAAATCTAGTATCCACCAGCAATATTTCCCTAAAGGTGTCTGAAGAGCTTCTGAAGAGCTACATCTCAGCTAAAAATAGCTTACTCCCTGTCTTATCTCAGGCACCTTCTCTGAAGAGAGAAGTTAGAGAGGAAAAAAAATCCATCTGAGATCAAAGGCCCTGGCCTTCTGTATTACAACCTGTATCACTTACCGGGGAGCGCATTTCACTCATCCTTTACAGAAGAAAAGTGCTCTATCAATAATTTTGTTGTACAACCTCATTTATAGGCCCCTGGCTGTCTTGATCTCAGGATAACTCAGACTCTACATGCTATAAAAATCCAAGAAGGAGCAAGTACCGCTATGGTGTTATACTTTATGTGGATTAAAATGTCTTAACTCTAACATTAACCCAAGCACATCCTGTGAGGTATTAATAGAGGCCACAGGAAATAGATTTTCCCAAAGTTGATGACAAAACTCATGGGTTAATTGTATTTTAACATCTTTCTTAATTCCCAGCATAATTAAAACTTTCATCACGTTGACTTGTATTGTATATCTCCAACTTAGGGATATGGACTAAGATAGACATAGTAGGTAGTGTTTCCAAAATGTATCTAATCACTTTTGATACATAAAATTCTTTAAACAATGTTCACACTCTCCTCCACTTCCACCTCTTTCCCCATTGGTACTGGGATTGGTTGTGCAGTTTGAAAGGAGGAGTTTTTACAGGTCAGTCTCTTTATTTGTCAAGAATATTAACAGTAAAAATAGGGGAAAAGAAGACTTTCAAAAATAATACTTTCCTGAACAATTAGAATAAACTCTCGTCTTTAACAAATTCTTTTTTTTTTAAAGACAGAGTTTCAAGCTGTCGCCCTGGGTAGAGTGCTGTGGTGTCACAGCTCACAGCTACCTCAAACTCTTGGGGTTTCATGATTTGCTTACCTCAGCCTCTCAAGTAGCTGTGAGTACAGGCACTGCCATAACGCCCAGCTATTTTTTTGTTGTTGTTGCAGTTATCATTGTTATCTTTTAGCTGGCCTGGGCCAGGTTTGAACCCGCCAGCCTTGGTGTATGTGGCCAGCACTCTACTCACTGAGCTATGGGCACCACCCACCTTTAGCAAATTCTTGAGGGCTATTAAAGGATTGCATTTAATATTTATTGCTGGTTTTTACAATTAGCACTGGAAAGTTTCATACCATGTGGAGCTCTGGTTGTTTTCTGGTCATTTATTGAAAGATATTTGGTGGATAATAAATAGCATGTCTATTATCAGAGAGACATGCTAAATGTTAGGCTTTGACTGTGTTCTAAATTCCTTTTAGCTTCATGATTTAAAAAAACAAAAAAACTTTAGAATGATTGGATCAGATTGGATGAGAACATGCAAAAAAGGAAGAGACCAGGAATCCCCAGAAACCAATTTCTGGGTAGGCTTCAGTTAACCATTTTATACATGTCTTTATATATAAACATTGACACACACGTGCATATACATACATAGACATATGCTCTACTTGTCTTAATACATCCCTCTTCTATTATGTTGTTTTTACAGTATTAGGTCCATCTTCTCAGTGTGTCCCCTAATTTGAGGCCATCAGTTTGTAACCACTGACTGACTGTTTTTCATATGGTTTTCTCATTATGATGCCGCTATCAATGTAGAGGTCTTAATGGATTGCTAACCAGGACAGAAGCATGGACAAGGGCGGTTTGACAAAGACTGTTAAGCTGTATGATCAAGAGCCCTGTGCTCTCACTGAATGGCCTGCCTGACGTCCTGACTGTAAGAACGTAAGTCCCATCGGAGGAATGAAAATGTCCTTGGATTATTTTCATTTCCTCTGGGCAGATTCAGAGGCACAGCAGCTCTGTCAGTTGACCAGTAACAGTTCCATGCTGAAATTTAAATACATTTTACTACTGCTTAACATTTACTTTAAATCATAGGCAGAACTTTCAATACTCTAGAGTAAC
>NW_003852602.1:1843236-1869939 GCF_000181295.1 Otolemur garnettii | reverse complement strand
GAATGAGTTGAAACAAACATTGTCAGATGAGAAAAAAATCACATGCTCATACATATTAACTCCTGAACAGGAGTGTGGGACTTCCTTTAGAGAAAAAATGTGCTATATTTTCCCTCAGATTTATACTACATGAAACTCTAATTCTGTTCCATTTTTGTTTCCTATTACTCATATGTTTTAGGAGGAGAGAATTCAATCTAGATTGAGAACTGCTTGTGGGCAGGGCTATGATCATTCATCATGCCTGTGCGTAACCTCTCTGGCAAATGGTAGAAACTCAGTATATGTTTGCTGAGTCTGTGTGACTGATAACCTGAATCTATCCCTGAATGGTATAGTTATAAAAAGATGTGTTTGAGAATGATCAGCATTTTCTTTGACACATTTAACCACCTTTTTATTTGAACTATTTTCATATAAAATATTTTATTGCCTTAAGAGAAAGACTGTATTTTCCTTATTTCTTTGTAATCTTTGTAATCATACTCAATCTGAAGTAAAATGATTTCAGTGTAGAACTATTAACCATGATATTTGTGGATGGGAATTAAAGAGTTAGAATTATTTGGTTTCTATTTGTGATGCTATTTTTTGAGGAGTCTTGCAGGTTGCAGCCTTAAATACAACAAAAACCCATTTCAACTCCCTTAGCCAGATAATATTTAGCAAATCAGAGGAAACACACTGTTTAAATCACTGTGTAATCTTCCACCCAGTAACAGAAGAGTTGAGCACTTGTGCACTAGGGAGATCGCTGGATGTGGCCAACCTTAGATATTATACAGTTGGATTCTAGATTCTACTTGGAAGATCAATCATTTTTTCCCTCACTTATGATTGTTCCACATTATCCAGGAGAAGAGAAGCCTGGGCATTTGGTTCAACAAATACTTCATGATGGCCAACTTTTAGATTTCTAGCCTCTACAGAAAGCTGTACAGGCTGTGTCTGCTGTGTCTGGGCAAGTAAGTCACTTTGTATCATTGAACTTCAGACACAAAGTCTACCTAAATTGTGTCTGGTCTTCAGAATCAAGAGGGCTTATAGCAAGCTTCAACTGTTGGAGCTTGGATTCAAGTCATGACATGCCTGGATCTGAAACTCATCTCTTTTATTTTCCTCTAAATTGCCTCTCCAAGTATACTTAACATATAGGTGTAAAAAATGAATACTTTCTTTAGAATTCTGCTGAGGATCATGAAGGATGCACCATATTAAATTCTTGTGGTTTCCATAATTTCTTGTAGGCAATTTTTGCTTAAGAGAAATAGAAAAGAGTTCCTAATTTTGTTTACACTTTTTGTGGGGTCTTTGGCACTACAGTTTTTCTGAAGATCTGAGGACAGAACAAACAAAGTTATCACTGAAGAACCTCTGATTGTCTTCTCCAAAGTGGGAGGCAGGCCTTTGGGCACGAATATACTGCACATTTTCCTCTGTGTGTGCGTGTGTGTGGACACGCTTGTCTGTGTATATGTTCACGTGTACAAGTGGCACATTGTAAGTGGACATAAGATGGGAGAAAGCTACTTTGGAAAGGCAGTAGGAGGCCAAAATTAGGAAAGTAGAATCAGATTTTTCAAGAATCCTTTGACAGGCAGCAATTTGGAAGATATTGAAATCCATTCTGCTCATTACTTATTAAAATGAAAGGAAATCACAAAACATCCTTTGATTCAGCCACGTTTCTTTTCACAGTTTACAGCCATTCATTCCATAGCCTTCCAAAGGATTTAGAAGAAAAATAGGATGAAATAATGAAACAAAACAAAACCTAAGAACACCAGACCGCTGTGCTTGGGAAAGCGGTAGGAAGCCTCCCTCCTGCTCTGTAAACAGCTTGCCCCACCACCTTTGAGCAACATATTTCCCTTGATTCACACCAGCTGGTCGTTTCTAATTTCTCCTCAGTGTCTTGAAATAGCAATTTTCCTTGGAGCTAATCTCTCAGCCTTTACAGATGACTCCCTGGTTTGGATTTCCTAAAGAAGGTGCTAGGCCCTCTCAACTGTCTGCTCTCCTGTTTTATTCATCATGTTCTTAACTCTTAAGCAAACCTAGACTGCACATCTAACCTTGAGTAGGGATAGTCCCGGGGTCCACATGACCTGTGAATTCAGGTAACCTTTGGGGTTAGAATGATGGCATGCCGAGGTGGATAAACTGGAATCGTTTTCTTTTGTTATGTGTCTGGCAGGACTGATTGAGGCTCCAGTCACCCTGGCCGTGTGTCTCTCTGAGCACTGAGCACCATTTTTTTAAAGAAGCAGGTGACTTTGCCACCATTCTGATACAAATTCTATTAACAAAGATAGAACCCATTTCTCATCTATCATAGCATTTAATTTTCACCAAGATCCTATTAGATGATTTATCTCATGTCTGTTTAAGAATGACTTTTAAAAGAGGTTCAGAAAGTTTAAGAACTTACTAATACAACACAACTCTTGAATGAAACTTCAGTTCAAACTCAGGAGTGTCAGACTCAAAAGCCAAATGTTCTTCCCACAAAAGCCCCAATGGCAAGGTTCTGTTTGTATTGGATGACAGTGCCCAATATTTCATAGCATAAGTCTGATAAACCTGCTTTTAAAAAAGGTATTATCTTAGATTTGGGGCCATATTTTATTTTGTCTTCCCTTTCTTATAGGTAGGAACTTAATGGTACACACACACACACACACAGAGATACACACACACCCTTTTCACTTTAACTTCTGTTTTGCATTATTGACAGGCCTCCCTGAAGGTGAGATGCCTTGTTTTAAAAATGAGAAAACCAGAACCGTGCCTGTCACATTATTCCTGTTTATTTTGCCTTTATATATATCAGTGTCTTTTAAAAGATAAGTGATTTACACTAATTTAGTTTGTTCAATTCTCACAACTTAAGTTCGATTTGAAGATTATTCCTGTTTTTTAAAAGAAGAAGAGATGTGAACTTAAATAATTTGGAAAAGGTGATACCACCAAGAATCAATAGAGGCAATGTTCAAGCCACTTTAACTATGCTTTAAATGGGCAATGGCACCTTCCACAGTAGTGTTTCAAAAGGAACAACTTAGAGCCCTTAGAAGTCTATTTTCCTTTTAAACATATCTTAACTCCAAGCCAGTAAGAATCACAGATTCTCTGACACTCTACATCCACATTTCTTTAATTTGGCTCCGGGCCCTTTTAACTCCTGTTTCCTGTCACTCCATGCTTCTCAGCTGAGTACTGTGAAGTGTACCAGGCACTTGTGTGGTAAAAACTAGAGCCTTACATATTCTCTGCCTGTTATATCTCATTCCAGCCTCATAGTGCCCCTCGGAGATGACAAGCAGTGCTCACCAAGCCTCCATTGTTCTCATGTGTAGAGAGAGATAATAAGTGGCCTGGCCAAAGACACGCAACTCAGATGCAGGGAAGCTGGATCTCAGCGCATCTGCTCTGAGCCATTAAGCTATGATGTTTATGTTCTCCGTCTCTGTTAGTCTGCTTAAGAGTTTTCTTCTACTGACTTTGGTAAATTAAGTGCCTTCCTTGGTTGACGCTGTAACTGATTCTCTTTTCCTCACCTAATTTTTCTCTTGCTTTGAGAATCCTACCAAAGAAGCTTTTTGTGATATTCACTCTCTGGGATCCATAATATCTTCCCATAATATTGTTTCATTTTCTATGTTGTAGTAATAATTTTCTATCTATTGTTCTATAACCCAGATGGATATTGGGATCTGAGAAAAAGGGGCTATGTTTCTGTTATATTTATATTTTTCAAAGCCAGCACAGTTCATGGAAAATGGAATATGTATCCATTCAAAAAACATCTATTAAATGCCTTGTCTGTCTGAAGAAACTCAGTTCTCACAGAGACATAAAGAGTTGTCTGGTATTTAGCAACTAGGTTTTGACTCAGAGTAGAATGACTGTTCTATTGAAAGCTCCATGTCCTTTTGACCTGAAATTGATATGCAGGCACTTATCTAGAATCCCAAGCTAAAGGACAAAATAGAATTTAGATGATGAAAATTTATTTTACTATCACCTAGTTTGTTTTTACTCATTGGTTTTCTCATTTAGCATTGTTGTACTTACTGTACCACACCTGATATGAGTAAAGCACTCTTCTAGGTGCTGAGCACAGACTGAACACGACCGATAAGGCCTCTGCACTCATGCAGCTCATAGTCTAGTGTTTGAGCTTGGGGAATAAAAATAAACAAGATGAAACATAGTGATGTAATATGGAATTACTGGATGATTATGGGATATTGGGAAAATACTTTTGGAACTGGTCATGTTTTAAGCTAAAATGTGAATGACTATAAGTAGCCAGCTATGAGAATGTAAGGGAGATTAATGCAAATACCTGTAGCAGGGAACATAGTAAACTTGAGAGAGGAACAGAAAAATATCCAGGTGGCTAGAGAATTGTGAACTAGGAGTAAGGTGGTTGAGATGAAGTTAAGCTATAAGACAAGGGGCAGGCAACATAGGTTCTTATGCTTAAGAAACAGCCTAGTTTTAAAATGTGCTGGATAGGTGCTGAAGAGTTTTAAGCAGCTGAAAACAACATGTTACTTTTTAATATTTCAAAATGATCATTTAGGGCATAATATATAGACTAGATATTAGGGAGTAAAATCGTTGGGGGGCAAGGGGGAACATTTTGGTGACTATTATGTGGTCTAGGCACAGGATGATAGTTTACTGATCTCACTAGCAATTGAGATGAGAAACAGGAAAGTCTAGGGGTATTTTTGGAGGATGGGCTAACACTTCTTGCTATTTGGATATAGCATTTGAGAGTAGAGAAGGTCAGGAGAACTTGTTGAGTAGAAGACATTTGACATTTACTAAACTAAGCAGCAGGTTGTGTGTAGGGAGAGATCAAAGGATTGAGAGTTCTGCTCAGGCCATGTGAACAATGAGGTTTCTTTGAAATGTTCATGTGGGAATGTCAAGCACAATGGTAGATATGTGAGTGTGGGGTTCAGGGGGAAGGTCATGCATTGTACATACATGTCTTTGTATAAATGACACTGAGATAAGGTAGGAGAAGATCTCCTAAGGAAAGTGTGTAAATAGGTCCAGAAGATTAAGAATGCTCCAACATTTTGAAGAAGGGGTATCAATAGTGGAAACTAAGATTATGCAAAAGAATGGAATCAAAAGGAAACCAGATGAATGAAATGTTCTGGATGTCAAGAAAAAGAAAGTATTTCAAAGAGAATATGACACTTCATTTTACTTGTTTTTCATTATTATAATTCATATAATTTTAGGTCAGACCAAGAGCTATTTGAGGACACTCTTTGAAGGAATCTTAACTTTCCCCCCAAAAGGAATTAAAAATAAAAGATATTAGCCACATTTCTAGGTCACCTCTCTGGAAATTTCACCACACAACTTTTAAGTCTGCGCATGAACAAAATGAGAACAGATGAGTGCAGTTTGCCTTCACTGTTTATTTTTCTCGGGATTATGACAATTGTTAAAAACAGTTACATTTCCATGAAATTATTGTGTATTTTTCTTTTGTTTCAAGTTCACTTTGAGTAATGTGTGCGTTTAAAGTGATACAGGACTGAGTGTTGTATCTTCCAATATTATCATATTGTTAGTGTTACTGTTTTTACTATGTTTATGATCTTCTCTTGGCCATAGTAACTGAGATTTCTTACAACTCGAGTCTGCTTACCTATGAGGCAGACACCATGTTAAAACAACACAAAACAAAAATCTTGAGTCTGCGGTTCTTGAAAGATACTCGAAGATTGGGAAGAGGACATCTCTCTCTCGGGGTGTTCCAGATGGTGTCATCTTGCCAAGAAGTTGCTGTTGAGTCAGCCAGCCATGGTTACGGCAGATCCAGGGAGACGTTAGGGATTCCAGCAGCCTCTGTTCCAGGTCTTTCTCTAAGATAAAATAGCCCATTAGCACAGCTGTCCCTAGCAAGGCTGTAAACTCTGGCCTGGTGAGCACACATATTTAGAAGCCAATTCGAGTCAGTAATGAGATCTTCAGTGAAGAAATAAATATTAAATGAGGCTAAGAGCACAGTAAGATTGATCCTGTGGTGACGCATGTTGATGTGCACACTTGACATAAGGAAGGTATTAAAGGACATTAGCAGTAGAAGTTTATTGATATTCCATTCTTCATTTATGTAAAAATGTTCTATGAAATATCCAAGAAATACAAAGACTGGCTTGTATTTTCTCTTTAATATTTATTATTTGTGATGTGGTAAAGTGGGTGAATTAATGAGGGTATATTCTAAGAGAATGTGCTTCTTTTCTTTGATTTTGGAAGAGAAGTGTTGGAAGGATTTTGATGTGCTGTGAGCCAGTTACTTCTAGTGTGAATCCTGGCCCCATCGTGTGGAGTTTATGTGCTGTAGGGCAAGTTTTTAAACTCTTAGAGTCTCCGCTCCTTATCTGGACAATGTGATGAATGATGCCTGTGTCCCTGAAAATGGCAGTTACTGGCAGCTATTTACAATATTGTTTCACGTCTTACTACAAATTGCTGACCCTTTAGCCTTTTCTCTAACTTTACGTGTAGCAGGAGCGGTGGATCTATTTGCATAGCCCATCATTTTCAGATTATGGTAGGGCTTGGTATTTAGCTTTTTGGTATTATAGTCAATTACAAATGATTTATTAGCTACTAGGAAGGTGTAGTATAAATAATAAACTTGAAGGTTATAGATAAATTATGTTTTTAATTGGAATGCTAATAAATTTATAATGTCATGTCATGAAAAAGGTAGCTGGGTTCTTCAAACATCAGAGTAAAAATCACCTGATGAAAATTTACCCACTGATGGCATAAATTACACTTAGCTGCCAGAAGAAAATCTGCAAAGGGGGAAGAACAATGCTTCTCTGTATTAAAACATAGTTTATTCAAATTTAGAATAATTTCTACAGAGATAAATCTTTATAAGTTTGAAAGATGCAGAAACTATTGTTGTTATTTTTTTCTGATTAGATATCAATGAACTTTCTCTTCCAACTTTTTTTTCTACTTGAGATGAGGAATCCATGTTTTGTTTAAAAATATTTTCTGAATCAAAATGTACAACTTAATTCTAATTAGAAACAAGTTGAGTTGTTATGATTGATAGAAGCATTTTTAATGCATTTTCATTTTTCTGGATCCAATGCCAGTGCATAATTCCAAAGATTGTTCAATACTTGGCATATATCATCGCCTGTAAGAATTGGAAAACTCAGAATCTGATGAATAGTTAAGTGCTTTATTCTACAAGAGCCCTTTGTTGATTTCTTCATCTTTCTTATTTTTTTTTTTAATTTGAGTGACAGAAGAGTGTGTTTATACAGTACAGCTACATGGAAAGTATAATTACTAACATTAATTAAGTGCTTATTAAATAGCTGGCAGAGTATATTACTTATATTGTCTCATTCAGTCTCTACAAATAACCCAAGGAGGTCTAAGTTAACATCATCCCATTTATAGATGAGTAGATTGAACAAATTGCTAATGATCACACCATATACAGACATCAAAAATTATGCCAAAGGCCTAAGAAGTCTACTGTGTGTTTAACTGCAATTCAGCATTTTATTTTATTTACTTATTTTTTCTGGCTGAGTTCAGGGAAATTTATTGATGGTACACGACATGACAAGGCAGGGTTTCCTTGACTGCTTCCATTCTGTAGGGGGTCTGGTGTAGAAACTGTGTCAAGGGGAGATTCTCAGCGAGGGGGAAGACTGAGCAGGCAGGGGTGTTCCAGAAGCTGAGGGCCTCTCTCTTCCTCTCATGCTCTGGATGGGGTGGTGGTCCAGGATCCATGTGGGCCACAAGGTCCACCACCCTGTTGTTATGGCCAAATTCCTGTCATAACAGACCAGGAGTTTGACAGTGGTCATTGAGGTGATGCCAGCTCCAGCATCAAAGGTGGAAGAGTGGGTGTCACCATTGAAGTTGGAGGAGATGACTTGGTGCTCAGTGTAGCCCAAATGCCCTTGAGGGGGCTCTCTGATGCCTGCTTCACCACCTTCTTGGTGTCATAGCATTTGGCAAGCTTCTCTAGATGGCAGGTCAGGTTCACAACCCACACATTGGCAGCACAGACATGGAAGGCCAGCCAGTGTGCTTCCTGTTCAGCTTGGGGATCACCTTGCCCACAGCCTTGGCTGTGCCATTTGAGTGAGGCGGGGATGATGTTCTGGAGAGACCTGTGTCCATCATGCCACACCTTCCCAGAGGGGCTGTCCACACTCTTCTAGGTGATAGCGATGCCATGGACTGTGATCATGAGTCTCTGCATGATACCAAAGTTGTCCTGGATGACCTTGTTGAGGGAGCTAAACAGTTGGTGTTTGCAGGACACATTGCTGACAGTGGTCAAGCTGTTTTTGAACTTCTCATGGTTCACACTCATCACAAATGTGGGGGCACCAGCAGAAGGGGCAGACCCTTCTGACCCTTGGGTACTCCCATCTAGGTGAGCCCCAGCCTGCTCCTTTCTTGTCAAGATGCCACTGGACTCCACAGTGGAATAGGTTCCTGCTTCACCCATTTGATTTTGGTGGGATCCAGCTCCTGAAAGATGGTTATTAGATGTCCATTGATGACAACCTTCCCATTCTCAGCCTTGGCTGTGCAATGGAACTTGCCCTGGGTGGGTGGAATCATACTGGAACATGTAGACCATGTAGTTGAAGTAATGAAGGGGTCAGTGATGGTAACAATATCCACTTTGCCAGAGTTAAAAGGGACCCTGGTGACCAGGCACCCAATACAGCCAAGACCATTTATTCCAGACTTCACTTTCACAATGGTGTCTAGGGGGCATGGCTGCCACTGTACAAGAAGATGTAGCTGTGTATTGAATGGCAGGATCAGAGACCAGTACTTTCTCTTTTCTTTTTTTTTTTTTTTTTAGCAGAACTCTTAAACATTAGCTTTATTCTTTATTTTATTTTATTTTTTTTACTTTCTCTTTTCCATGAAAACATCTTATTGTTAAAAGCCCCTGGGACATGTTGATCTTTGGATAAACTTGGGTGATTTTCTCAGCTGTGATTAACAAAAAATAGGTTACCAGGTGAATGCACTTCAAATTTTTATTCCCAGCATAATTATTTGCTGTTACCTTCCATTTTAATATTAGTCTTCATGTGTAGAAGTTAAGTTTGCGAATGCATTCTAGAAAAAGTGCTACACACTTCATCACTGAATATAACTGTGGTCACCTTTAAAGTGATACTCTTGGGGAGCTGTGTACTGACACCAGTGCCTAGCCCACTCTTCAAAGCAATTTTGGAACTCTTTTTTGGTGGCCATCAAAACTGTCATCATATATGATTCAGAAAGTGCTTCCAAGGGGAGTACTCAAAGGGGAATACTTGGAAGGTGTGATATTCACACAATGAAGTGATATTCAACAATGAAGTATGTGGCATTTTTTTCCTAGGATAAGTTCACAAACTTAATTGTCTAGCCTGGTATTATTTACTAACACTAACATTTAGGAAGTACATTTGCAGTTCTTAGGGAGATGAGCAAGGCACTGGGCCTCTGGTTCAGTATCACTAAGGAGAAAACAGAAAACAGCAGTATATATCACCTTCAGGCAAAGGGAGATTCCACCAGAAGTAGGGGTGGGGGGCTCCTTATTAATATCTAACTGTGAGGAGTGAACACTTCCAATTTTATGCTATTTTTCCTCTCCAGAATAAACTACTTCAGTTCTGAATTGACTGGTAACGACATGGAAATCCTGTATATTGTAAAATGATTGCCATTTGGGATAACTGAGTAATTAATTCATTCCCCCATCAAATTGTCTACAGCCACTGAGGTATTACATAGATCTGGGCTTCATTAGGAATCGGTGATTATATACACTCAATGAAATCATTTTACATATGATTTGGGGAATTAAAAAAAAATCGCTATTACTTTATCTTGATGACTCAACATGAGGTATTGTAGTTTTCCAGGGCATCCATATAATACTAAATTGTACCATTTGGCTCCTTTAAAGCAATTTAATTCCATTAAATTTAATAATATTTAGTACTCATAGAGCATCATCGCCTTTCAAACGGAAACATTAACTGCTGTAATTAATCCTTCCAGAACTTCTCCAGGCTAAAATTATAAACACAAATACAAAAAGCAATTAGGCACAGGTGTGCCCTTGATAAAAGAAGGGAACACAATGGCGTGTTTAGCCTCTGACTCAGGACTCTGGGTTCAGTTACTGCCATAGAAGGTTTTTTTCTTGGCCAGGCAAGCAGTGACTTCATAGACCTTTACCTTTATGCCAAAGGTTTGATTAGTTGGAAGAATGTATTGAGGTCCCTTTCCAGATATTGTGAATAAAGCTCTACTATTACTAAAGATTTGAAAATAGACAATATTTTGGGCAAATCTCACTGAGTTGCTGTAATTTTTTTATTGTCTGAAAATGTTGACTGTTTACCTCCTCCTTTGGAGGAAAGTGAGGAGGAAGGAGCAGATAGTCAACAGAAAGATTGCTGCTATGGTTACTGATGGATAGTGTCAGCCTCACCACCTCTCAACTAAACGATATCTCAAATTGGTTAGTTTGATGTTTTCCCGAGACATAAACCTGAGAGTTTCCTGGCCACTGTTCTTTAGTAGATTCCCTCTGTGAGCAGAACAAGTCCAGGCTGCTTCCTATGGCAGAAAACATGCGACAAATCTATCTTGTCTTCATCCCCAAGTCTTTGAGAACTATGGGTTTAGAACCATGTTTTTAAGTTTCACATGTCTAAGTATACTACTTAAAAATTCAGATTTCTGCAGCTTTTGAATGTTCCCAACACAAAGAAATGATAAGTGTTCATGGTGATCAGACTGATCTGATCTGTACATTAAATGCATCAAAACATCACTATATATTCCAAGAATATGTACAATTATTTGTCAACTTCAAAATTCATATTTCATGAGACTGATTACACTTAGAAAAGCAGCACTAACAGTGGTTTTCAATCCTGAATACACATTAAAATAACTTGGGAGGTTTATAAATACCAATTCCTGGGTTCTGCTGTAAACTAACAATTCAGGATGTAGGGAAGTAGTACCCAGCCATTGACAATTTACAAAACTCTCAGAGATAAGTAATTTCAATTTGTATCTAAATTTTAGAAATACTTGAAGATAATATAATAATGTAATCAAAGGTGATATCTCCTTGAGTTAAGAATAAGCTATGGAATTAGGTAATCCTCAGGTTCTTAATGTGTTCCCAAGTTGTTTTTTATTTCAATTTTTATTTAGGGAAAGTTGGAGATTGACAATGATCAAAAAAATAGGACCCCTGGGGGCAATTCTCAAATCTGTCTCTTTAGTTCTGACCCACTTAGCTCTATACCCCGTACTTGCCTGTCCCATTCAGCAAGGTGGAAAGCCTTTGGATTCACTGGGTCTGTCTTTCCTAATTGTCATAGGGTGATGTTCTGTTAATACTTTGGGAGTTAGGTCATCTATTACCCCTCAACTCACTTCTCACATTATTCTTTCCAGCCACATTCATCCTCTCCCTGATGGAGTCATGCTAAATCTTATCTCTTCAATCTTGTTAGATAACGAGTAATGTTTGGCAATCCTTATTTACCAGCCCTAGTTGTGAGAGTTAAATGAGGCACCAGCACAGTTATTTGACAGTGTTAAATGTTCAATAAATATTGGCTACTATTAATTTCATGTACCTGAATGCCTCATAACTCCTTGCTGCTTCTGTTATTATTTCTGAAATCACGTATTTTTTTCTTACCAGGGAGATATACAAAGTCATAGCTAACATATCTTGAGTAGTTACAATATAATAGGTGCTATTTTAAGTTCTTCATGTATATTTAGCTTTTAACATTTATACTTAGGAAGTAAGTATTGGCAGCACCCTTATTTTAGAGATAAGGGTATTGAGTTACCAAGAAGTTATATAGTTTTTGAAAGATGCAGCTAGTATGTGGTCTGGGATTTGAACTTAGCAAATACAATTCCACATCTTGTGTTATAAGACTTCTTAACACCGACTGTCTTAGCCTATTAAAATCTGGCTCTTATTTCCCTTCTTCTTGGGCTATCATTGGGTTATAGCATGAAAGCTATAAATTGGTTTCAGAGTAAGACTAAGTACATTGGATCTTTTTTCTTCCATTCTTGAGATACTTTGCTAAGAAGAATAAGTTCCAGCTCCATCCACTTAAACATGTAAGAGGTAAAGTCTCCATCTTTCTTTAAGGCTGCATAATATTCCATGGTGTACATATACCACAATTTATTGATCCATTCATGGGTCCATGGGCACTTGGGCTTTGAGGGGAGAGGATGGGTGGAGAGAGAGTAATGGTGGGACAACACCTATGGTGCATCTTACAAGGGTACATGTGAAATTTATTAGGTATAGATTATAAATGTCTTAACATAATAACTAATAAAATGCTGTGAAGGCTGTGTTAACCAGTTTGATGAAAACATTTCAAATTGTATATAAAACTAGCACATTGTACCCCATTATTACATTAATATACACGGCTATGATTTAATAAAATTAAAGAAAAAAAGATCTAGCTCTAAAACCTTGTGACTATGTGAATTCATCATAGGCACAGCACCCCTGTCCTCCAAAAAAAAAAAGATTAATTTTCTAAACTAACTTACAGACTAAAAATGTACCCATGGCACTATGCCGCATGTATTGCTTATTAAGGAGCACTTGGTTCAGCAGAGGAGCACACGTGTGTCTTATGTACTTAAGTGTCTTTAATTCACAGTGAGGTGGCTGGCATACACTAAATGCTCACAAAAATTGCTAAGAAAAAAACCAACAGGTAAAATGAACAGTGACCTCACAGAAAATACACTTAGAAACAAAATTACGTAACTATCTAAGAAATGTAAGATTTCTTCCTTTCTTTCCCTGTTAAATGTATGCAAGTATCAGTTTCTGTTCAGGATGAGGATAGAAAAGAGAAAAAGTCACATGTATATTTCTGTTCTTAGTACTGTATTACTAGAGTCCAGGAGCAATTCTATCTGGATATATATTTTCACTTGTATGCTGTTGCCATTCATCATTTCCAAATTCCTCCACTCAGAGTTTGCCTACATATCACTGTATTTGGGACTAATGGAAATTTAATGAAAATATATTGGTTAATTCATTTCATATAAAATAGTATGATGGCTTTATTTTTCTAGTCATGCATCATACATAAACATCTTAAAGCTTACTGATGCATTCAAAATAAGATAATTATATCCCACTTTTGCATTTATCACGCTAGTTTAAAGCACACAGGCTGTAACTGCTCTACTTTTGACTCTTTCAAAGTTAACTTGCAGAATGTTGAAGCATTCTCATCAATAATGCCATCTAATGTCCGATGTGATCATCTCCTCCTCTCTAATATAAAAGCAGCATCTACCATGGCCTTGCAAAAGATGCAAAAGATGACTGGATACTTAATATTCGTGTTAAAAATTTCAAAATATTTCCAGCAGGCAATCCTCTCAACACAATTTTCTGTTTGGTCTGCTTACCTTGGACTTGGCATGGGATCTAACTTTGGAGTCATGTCCTGCCGTTGTAATTATTGCACTAGAAGCTGAAGCTTACATTTTTATCCCTGAAAAGCTTCAGGTGACAATCAGACCTAAATTCTCTAGTGATTTTAGTGCTTGTGGTCATTGGATAATTCTGTGAGCCCATCTTGAATACCAAAAATTCACACCTTGAGCTCAGTGCCAGGGATACAAAGATGAGTGGGATAAGGTCAGGATTTCAAATGCATTTTGGGGGAGGGAAAGAATCACAGTACTCATAATGACATAAGAACTGCAACTTCCATTGATTAATTGCTGCATACCAAATATCTACCTCTCAGAGTTTTGTTATTTATTTGTATTTTTCCCATTTATAAAATTGTGATAGAATAAGTAAATCGCATAGGGTCAAATAGCATCTGCCGCAAATCAAGCATGGCTTATGCACAATTCACATTCCTAACTGTGCAGGATACAGTAAAATGTAATGTCCTTCTTCACTCCCAACATTAAGCTTTCCTTATTTATATCCCTCAATTCACACTAATTAGCATAGAATCAACACTTCAAGGATCTGGGAAGCCTTTTGTAGTAATCTGAGCTTATTAAGAGAGAAGGTTTGAAGGGAAGGTGGGAGTTTGTTCATATTCCCAAATATATTCCGTATTTCCCCTCTGGACCTTCTGAAACAAGTGGCCCTTCACCTCTACTGGGAAGGCTGTTGTTCCCAGAGTTCTCAGCCATTAGGACCTTAGAGTTCTAAAGGGATAGATGGGCTTTCTGGCTTTAATTCAGTCTGGGAACCACCCAATGCTTCTGGAAGGTGTGGGATAAGTCTGTGTCACTCATTTGGGTGTTACCTCCTAATTGGTGCCATATGCCAGCGTCTTCCAAACACACTCTGAATCCAGCCTGAATATGGCACATGATCACCACAATCATAGGTTTGGATATGTTAGTATCCCTCCCTATTCAGAGAAAAATAAATCCATATATTTTAAAATTGTTTTCTCTGTACCACTTAAAATCAACTCAGGTGCTTTTTTTCGGGGAACATTGAGCTAATGTGAAATGTACTAGACCAGGTGAGATTTTAAAATAGGAGAAAATTTTCTGGAACTTTGTCTCTTTTGCAACATGCAAAAGTTGTACAAAACAGGTGAACCAATAAATAAAAAGACCATCCCAGCAAAACAGGAATGCAGAATTAATGAGAGTCCTCACTTCAGTTTACCCCGGTAAGCGTTTCTGAAATCTCCCCATGTCTCTCCCTTGTGCTGCTGCCACCCTAAGCCACATCTCTATCTTTGCCTGTCTGGTTTAGTTTGCTGCGTTTTTTTTTTTTAATTAATTTTTAATATTTTCTTTCCTAAGTTTGAGATCACATTCTTTTACTCAATTTTCTAAACTGCAGCATGAAAGGTGATTTAAAAACATATCTGGACATGTTTGTCTCCTGCTTAAAAACCTTTATGAGTTTCTCCCATCCCCTGTGGGTTAAAGTCCAGTGTCTTTAATATATCTAAAAGGTGCTCACAGCAGCTCACTGCCCACGAATTCGGACACTCCTCCTCTCTTTCGATTGGCCTCTATTGTCTGACCATATTGGATTTATTCTGCTTTTTTTCAAACTATACAGCTAATGTTGATAAATTCAAATTTGGCTATCCACTTTCTCTTAGTCTCACTTTTTGTATATTTAAAGTAGAGGCTTAAAAGGTGTTACTCTCTGGGCTATTATGAATGAAAAAGAAGACAACAGCCTTCTTTGTAGATGTGACTTCTCTCTTATGAGGGCAGTTGCTCCTCATTTTCATCATTATTTTTAAGACAGAGTCTCACACTGTTGCCTGAATTAGAGTGCAGTGGCCTCAGCCTAGCTGACAGCAACCTCAAACTCCTCGCTCAAATGATCCTCTTGCCTCAGCCTCCTGAATAGCCGGGACCTACAGGCACCTGCCACAATGCCCAGCCAATTTTTCTAGTGTTAGTAGAGATGGAGTCTCACTCTTGCTCAAGCTGGTCTGGAACTCCTGAGCTTAAGGGATCCTCTAGCCTCAGCCTCGCAGAGTGCCAGGATTACTGGCATGAGCCACTGTGCCTGGCCTTTGTCTTCAACTTCTAAAGGATGGATCTCTCCCTTCTAAAGTTGTGTCCATGGGCTCCCTGGATTACAACCTCAACATCACCTGGAAGTTTTTAAAAATTCAAAATTAAAGGTTTCATCCCAGACCTTATGTAATCAAAATCTGTATTTTAACAATATTCCCCATGAGATACGGGTATACATTTAAGTCTATAAGTACTAGGCAAAATCTTCTTCTTTCTCTATGTCTGGTTATACTTATTAACTGCCGTGTTTTCTCCTGTGGAATCCAAATCAAGTTGTCACGGCCAATAGAATGTACATCTCCTGAGGGCAAGCAGGAAGCCCCCCTGATGTTCTCCTTGTCATTTCTCTGGGGTTTGGAACAGTGCACTAAATGACTGTTTTCTTTTTAAATAATCAATGAGTAGTGGGGCCCAGGAAATAAGACCTGGCACAATTTTCACCACCCTTAAAGTACTATTATGCCCTCTACCTGAGAGAGCTCGTCATTGCATAGCTGTGGAACAGTGTTCAAGGATACTGTATACATACTAAAACTCGCATAATTGCAGGTTAAGTTTTCCATGGGGCATAAATAAGCATATATTTTGGGAAACAGATATACACATTCCAAATACGTTTTTAGAGCATGTAAATGCAAAACCTTTAAATTACATTTCTATTTTACTGCTGCCTTATTTATTTATTTTTGTTGTTGTTTTTAGCATTCTTTCTAATAGCGTCCAGGGTATTCTCTTCTAATTTAATCCTATATTGTGTCATGGAGATTCTTGGTACTTTTCCGTTATATTTTATTGCTTCTGAGATTGTGGTTGATTAGATATGTGTATCTGTGCAAGCACCCCCTTGAGCATGTGTGCGCAAGTGTTTTCAGCAGAAATCCTAGGACCACACTTTTAACAAACATGGATTATAAAATGCAGATTTTCTAAAGTATATCTCACAGTGGTAGTAACATTTTTGTTTAACATTTTGCTTAACATTTAACATTTAATGTTGCATTTATGTAACATTTTCCTTACAGTAGGCACAATCCCTCATCAGCTTTCTTATGGACCCAAATGACATCTCTAGCACAGTCACTGGCGTGGGAAAGTGGGTGGGTCAAATCTCATGTGATTCTGCAGTAGGAAGAGGGCCTAGTACCATTCATATTTCACTCAGCCAGTTTGCCCTGAAACACGGTGATTCTCAATAAATGTTTAGAAAAACCCAAAGCCGTCATTATTTCAGTGTCTTCATTTTAAGTGAGATACTATTAAGGCACACTTGTATCACTTCATTTCAAATTGATATAACCAAATACACAGGAAATGCTACGGGAAGTCCTTTCTCTGCATTGATCATCCAGGAATTTGTTTGATTTGATGATGTGACTAAATGTGCATTTAGCTAGTCAGACCAATTGTGAGAACAAGACACGTTCTTTTGAAAAGCTTGCATGTTTGTTTCTTGGGCTACTTAAGCTATGTAATGAAGACTAATACCATGAGTATCACTGGGAGTGACTTTTAAGGCTTTTTGTTCTGTTGCAGTCAAATATCTAGAGACTACTTTTCTTAACTAGACAAAATTGTAGCTAGAAAATCCTTAATGGCCCAACACGGAAGAAATGATGCAGTACTAACTCTTACTTTAGTTGTTATTTTAAACCTGGACATTATTTTAGCAGGACTAAAAAAGAATTTATGGTTTATTTTTGTGGAACGGAAAGTCTACAGAGTTCTTAACACACATTCTAAGCCCAAAGCAAGTGTCTTATAAGGTTCATGAATGATGAATTCAGAATTCCAAAGGTCAATGCTGGGTTGTAAATTTATGGTCTTTGCCATAAAAGAAATAAGCTGGTTTCAAATACTTTTCAAGGGTGCATTGACAAATAGGCCATCTACTTGTAGTGTAAGCAAAGGTCAGTGACTTAATACAGTGACTTAAAATTGTTCTTATCCTGTTCCTCAATCCGGGTGTGTCCTACCAACAGTCGATTAATTTGCCTCTAAAGATTACATGCACTTGAATATAATAAAATTGTATTTCTTCTTTAAAAGTATATACATGTGGGCGCATATATGCATTCTAATTTCAGCTCTTTAATAAGAAATTCCTGGACTGTCACTACAGGTTAAGGTGATTCTTACCTTTACTATTTCTACTTTTATTTTTTACTTTAAACATTTATGTTGCTCTTGGCACTGCATTATACAAATTTAAATAAGTAGTTGTTTTTAACCAGTCATTTGTAATCAATTTGTGATTGCAAACTGATCAATGGTCAATCTTCTATTTAATTGTTATCACTGAACTATATAGGGTAGACATAAAGTTCTTGCATAATTTAAATTACTTTACTATTTAAATTGCATATGAACTTTATGCCTACCCTGTCTGTGTTTATTATGGACCAGAGTAATAGAAGAAAAGACTTTGCATATATTAAACTAATCTAGGATTGTAATTTATTGGATTTTGGTTTTTGACTGAATCATATAACTGACAGGTTTTATATGTATCAATATTTTCTGTCAAATGATTATATGTATGTATCAATTCCTTCTGTAAAAAAGAATAAGGAATAAGTCCATTTTGGATTTATTAGAAATTCCCAAAGGTAAACTTAGTATAAGAGGTGTTTTTCCAAGAATCTAGAATACATTCTGGGTGAACAATCAGCCCCTGGTGAGATAGCTGAGAATGAAAATGCATAGCTCAAACTGTGTGCAGTCAGAAAAATTTTGTTGTAGTCACATGGTTTAGAGCAAGAGTTCTGGATTCGTGGTGGCCGGGTTAATACGAGCAACCTCAGTCCCTTTATACACATTAGGAAACCAAGGCTCAAGATGCTTCTTTGAGATTACACATAGAAAGTATATAACATGGGATCTGACTGTAGATTAAAAATTTTAAAGGAAAAAAAAATTTCCTCAAAACCTATAAGCCCTATTAAAGAACTACCCAATGTATGGAGCTTACCAAGTCTTCTGCTTTTTTATTATTTTAAAAAGACAGAGGTCTTCTTTTGTCACCCAGGTTAAAGTGCGGTGGTGTAATGACAGCTCACTGTTGCCTCACACTCCTGGGCTCAAGTGATCCTCCGCTCCCAGCCTCCTAAGAGCTGGAACTACAGGCACAAGCCACTGCACCGGGCACATTCAGCTTCTTTATGGATGTCCCCTTTCTAAATCTGCCAAATGCCGTCTTAGGCCAACATGTGCCGGCCTCTTAGAATACAGTAAAGACAGAGAAAAGATATTGTTTATAATAACACCCCTAACTTGAAAACTTTCAAGAGTCCTCATGTCACTTACTTTCATAGCTCTAAAATAGAGCACTGTTTTCATTTGCTCTTTTAAAAGGCGTGTAATCCTCTGCTCTTGAGTGTCACCAGGTGCATTACACAGTTGTCAGTGTCAGAATCAGAAGGTGCGGCCTCTCACTGACTAGGTGTGCTGTCTCCTCCAATAGAGTTGAAGGAAAGGTAGGAAGCAACTGAAGACCGGTGGAGTGCAGGAATGTAGTAGATACCTTGGGAAGTCAAGATCCCAGAAGGCACAAGCTTTCTTATCTCGTGTCTTAGAGCTGACCAGGGTCCTTGATGAAAGAGAACATATGTAATGTGGAATTGGCACATGTGTATGGTTGGAATGAATTTGAATGTCTTCAAGGTAATTATCTTTTATTTATCTCAGCATATTAAAGCTTACAACTGAAAAAAATGCATGTTTTTAAAATAAACCCAAAACAAAACATAAAAAACCATAAAAACTACTGACAAGACCATATAAATTAGCTATCCTTTAGAACAAAGTCATGAAAATAGAAAACAAACATAGCAATAAAAATGGCATGGTAAATTTGGCAAATACACAAAATTATACAATAGAGTTTTTATAACTTTGTTATTGATGGCACCCAAAATTTGACCCTCAGCTTGTGTGCATCCACTATGAAGTGTAAAAACTAATAGTACAAATCAATGTACCCCTAAGATAAAATACACTGGCTCATCTCAAGAAATTTGGTTACTACCTTAGTGGTGGGAATACTTATTTTCATGTAAACATTTTCTCTTAGTGGTACCTCAACTCTAGTCATGTAATATCAGAGCAAAGTGTTTCATAGGACTTTTAATTTCTAACATTCCTTAATGTAAGTCACAAAAATGCAACTATTATGTGCAAAGTAAAAATGAATGGATGTAATTCTACTGAAGGGAAGGATTGATTATGTGATATGGGTATTACAATGGGGTGCTCATGTATTCTTATGTAGTTTAGGGATAGGTATTATAATATTCAGAGCAATGATTTTCAGATATTTTAAAGTAGCGTGACCCTTTTGTTAAATGATATCTTCTATAATCACATTTAAAGTTGATAAAAGTTGAAGCTTCAATTTCATATCATGCAGCAGGCCATATTGGACAGGTGGCCCCCCTTCCTCTATCTCCTGAGGCTTCATAACAGACGCACCTGCTGGCACAAGTTGGACTTTGCCTGAACTGGAAGAGTTGTTGATCAGGCGCCACAGATGCTAATATTAGTAATGGCTGGAGTAAACCAGAAATTTAGCTTTGAGTGGCAGAACTAGTGAATGAAGTGACTTTTCAATGGAATTATTAACTAAACCTTTTGACATTCAGTTTCCTGGGAGGTGTGTATCTAGCTAAAAGTATAATTGCAGTTTTAGCATTATTTCAAGTAGAATTTTTGGGTAAGATTGCAAACACACACATATATATATGTGTACATATGTTTGCACATTTATATATATTTGTGTATAGATAATGTCCATAATTTCACAATTAAAAAATATATATAGGGGGTGTGTTTAGTGAAGATATATGCAAGTAGAAATAAGATACTATTTGGTGAACCCAGATCTATACCTACACTACCTATACCTATCTACACCTTATGTGTCTGTAATCGTCAGTTAACAGACATACTCTACTTCTTGTAAATATCATACTGACTCTATAAGATATTATTATTTCTATATTGATGTGAGAACTGAAGCTATGAGAAGTCAAATGATTTGTCTAAAACTACTTGATATTTAAATCACAAAACTGGGGTTAGGGGTGAGGACAGAGTGGCTTCAACGCTCAGATTCTTTTTGCTGTCTGGTGATGCTGCACTGCCTTCACGTGACAAGTGAATCAAGGCAAAAAGGAGGAGGGAAAGAAATGAGTGTGAACGATCTCCAAGGCTAATGGGGGGAGGGGAGCACTGAGATCACAGGCAGCAGCTCAGGTTATGGCTTCTAATGCATCTGTTGTTTTTTACTCTTTATCCTTGAAATTTTCATGAAAGGTATTAATGGTAGAGTTCAATGGTGGTAATTAGCCACTTCAAATAAAAAGTGCATAACATCTTAAGTGAGGACCTTTTGTAGCTTTTTCTTCCTCCCAAACCTTGCCATTAGCTCAGCACACCCTAGATGCCCGTCTCCAGTATGTGTCTGCATATAATTGCCATTACTATTAACAAGACTTATGAAGACTCACAAAAGAAATAATGGAACCTATTGAATCAAAATTATGAATCATTTAATAGTGCTTCCTTGTGACTGAGCACACTGCCTCCTGGCTGTTCCTGCTACACAGACAACAATTGTCTAAATGCTAGGTCATTTGTGGGCATATGCTCCATCTGTTAGGTGTCACAGAAACCTGAGGACATAAAAAGTCCTTCTACCACCTAATGGTTTTCATCTGTTTGGTGAATTGAAGAGTTGACCCTTCAGAAGAAATAGCAAACAAGGACACAGATCAAGGTGGTAATTTGGAAGGTGTTACAAAGACAGGGAAGAAAAACTGTCTATAAATACATCAGAAGACTTTGGAAAGAAGTGTGAGGTATTGGAGATTAATGGGTTGCTGTCAGGTGTACTTGGGTTCAAATATCTGTTTTCCTATTTCTTGTCTTACTATTTAAATACTCTGCCAAAGGATCAAATGCCTCAATAAATGTTCATTCTATTTTCTTCTTTCCATTTTTGGAACACAGATTTTTTTCCCCCATTCCTAAGGTAAATGTGTATACACACGCACACCCCTTTGGAGTCAAGAACCAACTTCCATGGTTCTGTTCCTTATTCCCTTGTGTGACCTAGAATAGATTACTTAACTATCCAGTATCTCATATTTCTCATCTGTAAAATGAGAAAAATGAAAACTACCTTGTGTCAGATTGTGAAAATAAAGCAAGGCGCAAAAAGGTCATGAACAGTACATGGCACGTGGCAGATTCTTAATACTGTCTGTGTTTACAGTTTTCTTCTTTGTCCTTTTTTTCTGTTGCTCCTTTAACTTATCTTGCCACCTCTGACCCAACCCTGGTAGTAGTAGTCATTTTTTAAATAATAATGCTAGAGATTTTGTTTTGCTTTTTTTATTCTCCTTGACTAAAAATGAATATTTTTGAAGTCAAATGATTTATGGGGTAAATGGGCTTTTACTATAAGTCTTGATTTTCATAACATTCATGATGTAACATTCTCTCAAAGGAATAGAATCTTACACTCTTGCAGAAGAATGACCCAAGTTTAAACTCCCCTTGGCACTCATGTGGCATGGTGCCTTGAAGTAAGTGTGATGTGATTCCTCGGTAATTCCACGTGATATGTTAATTACTTCCTAATGAGCTCAAAAGAAGAAAAATAAAAAGAATAATGTAATGGTGCATTCTTTAGTTTCTCTAAACTAAAGTCATCAAAGTCACAGCTCTGACAAGTAAGGATAATTATTCTCCTCCAAAAGGCGTCTGTTTTGTGAAAGGTGAACATTCTGAGTTACTCAATATTTTCCATAATAATAAATTATTCCACTGAGATCAACTCATAACGGATATAAGAAGACAGTGAGTATCCTGATTTCCACTAGCTTCTCAGTGTTCAATTAAAACAACCACTACAAGAACAGCAAAAACTTCTTTGCTCTTTTGGTTGTATTCTGTCTTGTAATTTAATCAGCCTCGGCATGTCTGATAGGCATTTGACAGTGTTGCCACCCCAGGGTCTCACCTGCTTTAATTGGACAATGGCAGTTTTCAATTAGCGTGAGCACGGCTCCTTGGACTGCCTCTGCAATTGCTCTCACACATATATTATAATTATGTCTGTACCTCAATGTGTGAGACTATAAACATATGCTATATATTTGAATAAGAGTGCTGTCAACACTTTATTTTAGAAGTGTATTAATTATGACTGAATAATGATGTGTTTGCTAATGCAGAGTAGTATCCTCTGCCGGGCTGATATTTACATTACCAACTGCATCTCATTCTCAGAACAATGAATTTCAAAGTAAGGAACAATTAGTGACTCTATGGAAATTGTATATTAAGAGTGTCTTACAAATAATCCTCCCCAGGACGACTAACAGCTCTTCATTTAAATTGTTGTGTGTCTCTCTCTATGTGTATTTATTTGGTTTCTTTTCTTTTCTTTTTTTCTTTGCCAAAACAGGAAGGGATGCTAAAAATAAACTGAATTTTAGTTAGAGTTTCAGCAACTAAAGATGATTACATGCCTATATAAGAAGGTTTTAAATTTGTGTTTGTCTTTTTTTATATACAGAAACTAATATTCATTTATCCTGATTATATAGTTCCATCAATCACCATGCTTCTGTATATTTATGGGTGCAATTTTTGAGCGTGATGCTCTTTAACCTTCACATGGGCACATGCTAGCACAGACTGATAATGTCTAGCAAGCTTATTATTTCCAGCAACTTTCAGTAGTGAATGTAGAGGTCAAAGATGGGGAAAGGACTTTGTTATTAAGTGTTTTATGTACATATGGGTCTGGGTCGGCAGGTAACTTTGTCAAGATACTTAACTCTTAAAGAAGAGTGAATCTGGCTCAGCACCTGTGGCTCAAGTGGCTAAGGCGCCAGCCACATACACCTAAGGTGGTGGGTTCGAATCCGGCCCGGGCCTGCCAAACAACAATGACGGCTGCAACCAAAAAATAACTGGGCGTTGTGGCGAGCGCCTGTGGTCCCAGCTACTTGGGAGGCTGAGGCAGGAGACTCGTTTGAGCCCAGGAATGGGAGGTTGCTGTGAGCTGAGATGCCACAGCACTCTACCCAGAGGGACAGCTTGAGGCTTCTGTCTCAAAAAAAAAAAAAAAAAAAAGAAGAGTGAATTTCCCATATTCTCTAAAAAGAGGAACGGAAGAGAACCTTAAGGCTGGGAGCACAGTAGGAGTATTAGAAGTAATTATAAAGAATCATTGAATTATATTTCCACAGAATTAAATATTTTAGTATTCAAGACACAAAATACTTGAAAGGCCTTAAAAATGTCTAGAACCTAAAATTGATTATTTTCTAGCAGAAACATTTTGAATCATTTATTAAAAGTGGCATTTGCCATCATCACATAAAGCAATTCCACTTAGAATGTTTCAGGATCAAAAAAAAAAGAAAAAGAAAAAGAAAAAGAAAGAAAGAACAGCTGCAGAAAGAAATAGCTTTTTTGACATCTAAGTCAGTGGTCCTCAAAGTGTGGTGCCTGCATCAACAACATAAGCATCACTTTGGGACTTAACAATGCAATTATTTTGCCCTACGTCAAAATTGCTGGAGGGGCCCAGTAATCTGTGTTTTTACCTGCGATTCTGATTCCCTCTAAAGTTTACACTGTTCTAAGCATATACTGTGTAGTACGTAGGTCACTATGAAAGTTTTGGCTGTCTCATGGTCCATTAGTTCACTTCCAAGAAGCACAGTGAAAGCAGCGTCCTTTCTGATTCACCCGGGCAAGTGTGAACTTGCTCAGCCTATTGGTGTTACTGGGAGGGCTTCCTTTGCTTCCGTCCATGGCTGCTTTTTTCTATTTTTAGTAGAGAGTTCACTTGCTCAAGGTCAAGCTGGTCCATCCATGGATTTTAAGTTTCTTGATTTTTGTGTATCTCAAATCTTCTGTAATGATGTATTATATTATATTATCATGTGAAAATTTAGTCATATCTCTAGCCATCTAGAGTGCCAGGGCTTCATAATTATTACCTGAGATAATATTCACCTGTGATTTGAGCAGAGTGCCTAGCCCCTTAGAAAAATTTCTTTAATGTGTAGCTTATTGTTAAATTTGTTTCAAAGAAGACTAATCCGTGCAGGGAATTTGGATATACTAGCTTTTAGGTTATGAATATGGCATAGTATTTTATTTAGTATTCACAGTGGTATTGAGAGACGGAAGTGTCTGTAACGTTTGCATCATATTTAAACAAGGCAAGTTTGACTTTGATGGGGTCATGCACCGAAACTTCGAAATGTAGGTTTTATGATGCCAACCTTAACCATTTTTACCCCAAATGTTATTTGGCTACTTGGATTGGTTATTAAGAGTAAAAATTATCATTGATGATCTCCAGGAATAAGGATGGGCTGAGGGCATGTATGATCAACTACTTTCAATTTAGGTAATATTTTTAATATAGCAAACACTGAACGTAGGGTGGTGGGGAGAATGAAAAGAGCTGAGTGCAAATCTTCACGGCATCTCATTTCTTTCGTTGTCAGAAAAATCCCCCTACACTTGTGGGAAAAATCAAATAAAGTGGTATGTTAGACTCTAACTCAGTGGTTCTCAACCTTCCTAAAGCCGCAGGCCTTTAATACAGTTCCTGTGAGTTGAGAGCCACAGGTTGAGAACCGCTACTCTAACTCATAACAGTTAGAGCATCTGTAGGCCCATTGCTGTGGCTCATGCTTGTAATCCTAGCACTCTGAGAGGCCAAGGCAGGTGGATTGCTTGAGCTCAGGAGTTCCAGACCACACTAAGAGATCTTGTCTCTACTAAAAATAGAAAAAAAGCCCCCCAAAACTAGCCAGTGGTGGTGGCATGCACCTATACTCCCAGCGGCTTGGGAGGCTGAGGCAAGAGGATTGTTAGAGGCCAGGAGTTGGAGGTTTCTGTTAGCTGAGATGCCACAGCACTCTACCCAGGGTGATAGAGTGAGTCTCTATCTCAAAAAAGCAAAAAAAAAGCATCTATAAAGTTTAATGTGATAAATTGATATATATCAATATATATTCCATTACTTGTCAATAAGCTTTAATATTCACTTTCTGTTAGAAAGTGGGAAAGTATATTTCACCAAATTGTACCCGTTTATGCATGGTTTATAAATCAAAAAGTTTAAAGAATGTATTCATGATATTTTCTGGGGTTTGGATTATTTCCTTGTTAGTGAATTTACATTTTATATCCTCTGGATCAAAGAAGCTGATCACAACATTAGTCATAAACATGAAAAAATGAAAATATTGCCTCAATATAGGACCATAGTGGGAATGGTTATAAAAATTGCAGTCTCTCTCATTAATAGATCTCAGAAATTACATTTATTGGCAAGGCATTGTGCCTTACCCCTTATTCAGGCACTCTGGGAGACTGAGGCAAGGGAATTACTGAAATCAGGAGTTTGGAACCAGCCTAAGCAAGTGCGAGTCTCAAATCTCTGCCAAAAAATAATAGGCAGACCTGGAGGCGAGTGCCTGTGATCCCAGCTACTCAAGAGGCTGAGGTAGGAGGATCAGTTGAGCTCAAGAGTTTGAGGTTGCAGTGAGCTCTGATGACTCCACTGCTCTCCAAGCTGGGTGACAGAATGAGACTCTGTCTCAAAAAAAAAAAAAATAAATAATTCTAAAAACATTTTTAGCATGTGCATTATTTATTTAAAAATTAGCATGTCATTATTTTTAAAAACAGTAAAGTGAGAAAAGCAGGATGCAAATTGTAAAATCTCCTATCAAGTGTGGCATAATCTGTACATGCCTTTTTAATACAAGTAAGAAACAGAGATGGTTACCTGTGAGTGGTGCAAGTTTTATTTTGCCCTGAATGTTTACTTACTCTGCCAATTCTTTTCTTTTCTCTTCTCTTCCCTTCCCTTCCCTTCTCTTCTTTCCTCTTTTCTCTTTTCTTTCTTTTTTTGGACAGGGGGTTGCTCTGTCACCCAGGCTTGAGTGTGCTGCTGTGATTGTAGCTAACTGCAGGCTAAAGCAATCATCCTACCTCAGATGTACC
>NW_003852602.1:1836198-1843000 GCF_000181295.1 Otolemur garnettii | reverse complement strand
GGGCTGGATTTGAACCCGCCACCTTAGGTGTATGTGGCTGGCGCCTTAGCTGCTTGAGCCACAGGCGCCGAGCCAATTTCTTTTAGTTTTTAGAGTGATGGGGTTTTGCTTTTGCTCAGGTTGGTCTCACACTCCTTGCCTCAAGCAGTCCTCCTGCCTCAGCCTCACAAAGTGCTAGGATTACAAGTGTGAGCCACTGGGCACAGCTCCCAGTTGCCAAATTTTCGAAAAAAAGAAAACCCAAAACACTAATTTCTTCTATAACAGAAAAAATCATTAGAAGTAATTGTTTTTATACCAAATTTGCATGAAAAATATATAGGGATGTATACTGTTTATTTCCTTAGAATACCCAACAGTATTGATCAAGTAGACAGTTGTGTGTAAAAGGCCTAGATTCTTTCTGTCCTGTGATTAGAAAAATATGACAACTCGGTGCCTGGACTTAAGTGGCTAAGACGCCAGCCACATACACCTAAGGTGGTGGGTTCGAATCCAGCCCAGGCCCACCAAACAACATTGACGGCTGCAACCAAAAAATAGCTGGGCATTGTGGCAGGCACCTGTGATACCAGCTACTAGGGAGGCTGAGGCAGGAGACTCGCTTGAGCCCAGGAGTTGGAGGTTGCTGTGAGCTGTGACTCCATAGCACTCTACCTAGGGCGACAGCTTGAGGCTCTGTCTCAAAAAAAAAAAAAAAAAGAAAAAGAAAGAAAAGGAAA
Organism: Otolemur garnettii; assembly: GCF_000181295.1. Classification (NCBI taxonomy): domain Eukaryota; kingdom Metazoa; phylum Chordata; class Mammalia; order Primates; family Galagidae; genus Otolemur; species Otolemur garnettii. The sequence continues at coordinate 1,842,278 of NW_003852602.1, read as the reverse complement.
AATATGTCCAAAATTATTTGAGCTGTGTGTACATAAAACAATGGACATTGAGACTTTGTTTTATTTGTGCACAATTCCAGGCACATGTTTCATTTGTCTCTGGAGAGTTGGGTGAGAATTGATATTATGATTTATAATTTAAAAAATCATACAGTCTAAAAAAAATTGTACTTAATAACATTCTTAGAGAATACTGCTTCAGAGCCAGTGTGACGTGTGGCAGGGGGCATAAGTGAGTCTGATCTGCCTCTAGCCAACCATCAGACCTTAGAGAAGTTATGTGTTGTATATTATAACTTTTTTTTTTGAGACAGAGTCTCACTATATTGCCCTTATAGAGTACTGTGGCATCGCAGCTCACAGGAACCTCTTGCCTCAGCCTCCCAAGTAGCTGGAACCACAGGCGCCCGCCAAAACACCCCACTATTTTTTTTGTTGCAGTTGTCATTGTTTAGCTGGCCTGGGCCGGGTTCGAACCAGCCAGCCTTGGTGTATGTGGCTGGAGCCATAACCACTGTGCTATAGCCACTGAGTCTGTATTATAACTTCTTGAATCCTCATATTCTCATCTGTGTGGTGTGTGCAACCCCTGATTCAGCAAAAGTGTATGCTGGAGAGTACACAGAAAATGACTTTGCCCATGGGACTGAAATATCATTCTGCCACTTATTATCCATGCCAACTTAGGCAAAGAATTTTACATTCTGATCTCCTAGAAAAATAAAGATTATACAATTTATTATTCCTCATACTCACAAACTCTGCAATGTTGGAATGTATGTGATTTGGACAGGTTGTTGATCATCCCATCCATCTGGCGTCCTAGCTAGTGACTGACTACATAGAAGACGTCCAGTTAACCGCGGTCATGGTCACTGTTACCTTCCTCACAGGACTGTGTAAATGGGATAATTCTTGGTAGTTCTAAGTACTATGTCTGAGACATGTTAAATAGATACTGTTTCCTTTCATCTGTTTTTACTTATTCTTTCCTTCTTTTCTTGTTTTACCATCCAGCCTACTACCCCACTTCTCTTTCTTGTCCTTACAATCTAGACATTCCAGATCACTAAATTGCATGTAATTTTTCAAAATTGACTGTATTAGGTAATAGATAAACTTCTATAGGTGATTCTTAAGTTGTTATGGTCACATGACCCCTTTATCCTCCTTCAACTCATTGAGGACTCTTAGCTCCGGTTTATGTAAATAGTATTTACTGCTGTTTGCCATAGTAGAAATTCAAGCTGAGAAATTTTAAAGATATAAAAATAAAAATAGTAAATCTATAAGCTGTTACCTAAGTTATATATTTTAATGAAAGGCACTTTTTAAAGCACAAAAATAGTGAGAAAGGCAATATTGTTTGATGTTTTAAAAAATTTCTTTAATTTTTGGCTTAATAGACTCTGACTGGATTCTCATACCCACTTTGTCATCCAATATGTTGCAGTTGTGATTTTTATTGAAGTATGTGATGAAAACTCACCCTCACACAAATATGTACTTGGAAAAAGCATGGGTATTTTAATAACCTTTTCAGACAGCTGTTTTATTTTCAGATAACTGCATTAAAATCTCTGTAGTTCCTTAAAAGCTAATTGTACTGTGCTACATTAAATCACTGGTCTCTCTTGCACTTTGAGTAGATCTGTTGCTGATTTAATTTTCTAACATCATGTATTTGAAAAATATTGGTTTACTGAGTAAGCTATACAGAACTTCCAAATTTTATTAAACAATATAAAAAATCATATTCGGTAATGTCAGCAATCTCACAGAAAAATCTTTAAGTATTTAGAAGTTTCAATCTCACAGGGGTCTTTACAGATTTTCTAAAATTTAATCTTTGCTTGAAAGCTCAAATTTTGATGTAGGCAACAAATACTGTTTATCTTTGAAAGCATAAGCTAGTTATATTTATGTTTTTCTAAAATATATGATAAATGTACAAATCAGAATGACTGCAGTTTGCCACTTGTTCTTGCAAGAAAATGAGTTTCCATAAAAACCGTAATTCAGCATGCGACTGGAACAAGTTATATCTTGGAGACAACACTCATACTTTAGTACGTAGCAGAAGCGCATTGTAGTGCCATTTCATTACATAGAATATTAAAAATATGAGGTTTAATAAAATTAGTATTTTTTACAACCTGATAAAAGATTAAGTGAAACTGGATTTTTTTTTTAGTCCTAGGAGTGGGTAATGAATGCTGTAACTCTTGGTAGAGCTAGGTGCCACTTCCTTGATTGGAACTAACGTGTATAAAACTGTTTTATCCGACATTACATATGTACTACCAGTACAAATGTTAATATAATTTTTTAAAGCTGAATAACTTTGACCTTCTGGACACCCCAATAGAGAACTAAAGATACCAGAGGTATGTGGACTATTCCTTGAGAACTGCTACTCTAGACATGCCTGTTCCTTCCAGGGCTCAGGTCCAAACTCCTGGTACAGGTGGGTCCTGTAGGGAGCTGTCCCTTACCAACCTTACATCTTTGCTTCTTGCCAGAACTTTTTTGTAACCTGCACAAAGCGGGTTCCTGGTGCACTAGTTACTACTTCTGTTCATGGCATTTGGGGCTGTACTTTTCCTACATGCATTGGTCTGGTAAGACAGAACACTCACACACGCAACAAGTTATTTGAAGTGGGTTGGGTTCATTACTTACAGCAAGGTACAATAGAAGCCCAGCGTTTATGATAGCTCCCAAGGCTCAGGAAAGATGCCCAGGGCAGATGGAATCTCATCATTTCATGGATCCATGCCCATGTGCTATGGAGAAAAAACTGTCCTGCACCCTGAAGACAAAGACTAGCCAGTCTTTAAAACTCAACAGTGGGCTCGGCACCTGTAACCCAAGAGGCCAGGGCGCCAGCCACATACACCAGAGCTGGTGGATTTGAATCCAGCCAGGGCCTGCCGAACAACAATGGTAACAACAACAATAACAACAACAACAAAATAGCCAGGCATTGTGGCGAGTGCTTATGGTTCCAGCTACTTGGGAGGCTGAGGCAAGAGAATCTCTTAAGCTCAAGAGTTTGAGATTGCTGTGAGCTGTGACACTACAGCACTCTACCAAGGGTCACATAGTGAGACTCTGTCTCAAAAAACAAAACCAAAAGAAAAGAAAAAAAATTCTCAACAATAGGTATTGAACTCGGCCTCTAGGCATGCAGCAACATTCCATCCCTCCAAGCTCCCTCCTCAGTTCTTCTCACCTGCTTCTACCTGCAAGGTCCCTCTCTCTCTCTCTCTCTCTCTCTCTCACACACACAAATAGGTGAGTGATTTGTGCAGTGTTGAAGTACATCAAGCCTTTATCTTAGCACAAGGTCACTGTCAAAGAACCTTCGTTCTCACATACAAAAATAATTGAAAATCAATGCATTTCTTTCATGTTATTATTTCATAATATGCCGCAGTGAAGTCTACATTTTTATTGTTCAAGGAAACCTTTCAGGCACAGATTTCCCTTTTATATCTCTGATGATCTTTCACATTCGTAAGGGTTCCCCAATTTTTTTGTCTCTCCTCAGACATACCAAAATTGAAAGTAAGTAAATATGTGAAAAAAGCAAATCTTCTTTCCTAACTCCTCTCCACATAATATTTTTGCCACTTTTATCCTCTCTCCTTTGCATGTCTGTTACTTTCTGTGTTAGTAGCTCTCTGAACTTTTCATTGCAAATAAAACTAGCATATCTAATCAATACAGAGAAGGTTTAAATGACTTTACAGTTTAATTGTGGTTAAAGAATGTACTAGGCCAGACACAACTTTATGATCAGAGTGGTAATGAAGTTGTGAAGGCACATATCCACCTATGGTTTCCTATCCCAGGTACGTATAAATACTGGGAGAAAAAATGAGGTAGGATAGAACATTTTCCTATATTCAAAATTATATATTAAGCATCCATTATGTACTTAATTGTTATATTTGCTATTTCTGAATGTGCAAAGAAAAGTTGTCTTAGTTTATTTTTTAAGAAAAGGTATCAATACATGGTTATCTGAGTAGATACTTTCCAGTGACAGGGTCTGATTTACAAACTACATCTGACAATTTTCCCTCCTGTCATTGTTTTCTGCAAATCCCCATCGTCACCTCCTTTCCTCCACCTCCTAGGTTTGCTAGATTTCCCCAAAGCTTTTTCTACTGGAAACCTGATCCCCCACCTCCAACCCCATTTTAGGAAGTTTCATTCATTAAGTGCTTCTCCACAGGGGAGTTTGGGGATTTCTGACTCTGATGTGTTAATTGGGCTTTGCAGGTTTCTGGAGGTTCTTAGGTCCAGATCAATTTCCCACTCTATGCCACAGGGATGACACCTCTTCCCTTGACTTCCATTCATACAAGACTACTTTTGAACAAACAGGTTATAGGTGGGATTTATGATAAAAGGAAAATGCTAAACATGTTATGGTCTTGCCATCAGTGATGTCATTGGTTTCAGATGCTGTCCTTTGTTTTTCCTTCCCCGTGCTTGGTTCTGGCACACAAGTTTGAAGCAATAATACAAGCGTGACCGTCAGAAGCAAATAGTCTTGGAGTTCAAAACTTCTCTCCCACGAGCTCCATGTGATATTGAGACTTGCCTCTGCCTAATCTTCAGTTTCGGCAAACCGAGGAGTCTAGTATGTGCGTCTTAGGGTCGTTGTGATAATTAACTGAAATAGCAGAAAATGAATTTGTCTAGTGTAGGGAAACGCTCAGTTAAGGTTCTTGAAAAACTAGCAGAACAATCCAATGAGTAGGGCATCTCTTATGCCGGGTGGCTGTGGCAGCAGCATGTTTTCTGAGGGAGTGTCCATGGTGGTATATTGAAAAACATCAAATAGCTGCAAAACAGGAATGATGTGTCTACCTGTTCTGAGGAGTAATTTAGCGCCCCTTCCTTTATGTTACCTATGAAGGAAGGCACAATTAGAAAAGAAATGAGGCCTATTTAAGGTCCCTGGCTATCTGATATGTGAACAGAGCCACATTTAACAATATTTCAATAATACTGCTATATTAATTGAAAATAATGTCTTGATTCTCTGTTCTTAGTGTTATTATATATAATTGTTATAATTACTTCAAAATTAGTGGCTTCAAATAAAACAAATATACTGTTCTAGAGTTCTATAAGTCAAAAGTTCAACACAGGTCTGACTAAAGTGAGGTGCAGATAACTGACGGGGTTGTGAACCTTTCTGGAGCCTCGAGGGGAGAATCTGTTTCTAGTGTGACTACCGCATCTCTCTCTCTCTCTGTCTTGTTCTCACTCTCTCTCTCTCTCACCCACCCTCCCACTTCTTGGCTGGTGTCCCCATTCTTATAACTCCAACGTCGGCACAGTTGCATCTCTCTTTGCAATCTATCTCCTGCTGAACATGGAAAGAAAAGGTCCTTTCCTTTAAATCCCCATGTGATTAGATTGGGCTCACCTAGATAATCCAGAATAATCTCCCCATCTCAAAGTCTTTAACTGAGTTACATCTGCAAAGCCCCTTTTGACAGGTGCATAAGGCAACATATTTACAAGTTTTGGAAATTCTCCCATGGATATTTTCAGGGAGCTATTGTTACATTTACTTCACCTATTAAATAGAACCGCACCTGCGTAGCAAGCATCACTGCAAACTGTAGACGCAACTGTGTGCCAATAAAATACATTTCAATGTGATAAGTAGCTCCTGTGCTTTAGGAAGAGCTATTAGGTTGCTTGCACTGACATAACAAAGCACCACAGGCTGGGTGCCTGAAACAATAGACCTTAATTTTCTCATGATCCAGAAGCCCAAGATCAAAGTTTCAACCAGTTTAGTTTCTTGAGCCCTCTCCGTGTGGCTGGGGGATGGTCCCTTGGTATCCTCACATGGTCATTTCTCTATTTACCCTCAACCCTGGTGTCTTTCTCGGTGTCCAAATGTCCTCTTCTTGAAGTCAGATTGGATCAGGGCCCATCCTAACAGCTTCTTTTTAACTCAATCACTTTTTTTTTCTTTGAGACAGTCTTGCTTTGTCACCCTTGGTAGAGTGCCATGGCATCCCAGCTCACAGAAACCTCAAACTCTC
>NW_003852602.1:1821809-1834991 GCF_000181295.1 Otolemur garnettii | reverse complement strand
AAAAAAAAAAAAAAAAAAAGGAAAATCTGAAATCCAAATACTCCAAATCCAAACCTTTTGGCCACCAACTCCCTGCCACCAATGGAAAATTTCACCCCTAATCTCCTGTGATAGACGCACAAAATTATGAAAATTATTGTATAAAATTACCTTCAGACTATGTGTATAAAGGGTATGTGAAACATACATGAATTTTGAGTTTAGACTTCAGTCCTATTGCTATCTTATTATTATATGCAAATATTCCAAAATCTGAAAAATATCAGGGATCTGAAATACACCTGATCCCAAGCATATAATATGCAAACTACTGAATGGGTCTTTAATACCTAATATATAAAAATGCCATGTAAATAGTTGTTATACTGTGTTTTTCCAAAAAATATTATTCTTGATTTTTGTATTACTTTTTAACTTTTACTGATATTTTCTATTTGAGATTGGTTGATGCTAAAGATATGAAACCCATGTATTCAGAAGGGTGATTGTATAGGGATAATGATGCTTAAGAGAATAGGAGCTAAAAAAGCAAAATCAAGCTCTCACATACATGTTATCCTTAAAACAATCTGAGAAGATTCTTGAATATAGTGCAGATGGCCTTGTTAGTAATGTTTTTGCAAGAGGAACTTAATGTAGGAAAAATTCGAGTGGATGGTACAATCCTATCTTCTACTTTTAATCCAACCCAGTTCTTTTGATTCTCATTTATGAAAAATGAAGGATGTTTGGGAATTTCTGTTCTCTCCTCTGTTCTTTCATCACCCATGAATTCTTCACGAAAACCCTTTTTATCCACTCTCTTCCTCTTAATTCTCTTATCTATCTGCCCATTCATCTATCCAGTCATCAACCCATTTATCCACTCATTGAGTTGTCATAGTTGAAATTTGAAAACACAGTTATTTCTATAATAATTTGGGTCATGAGCCTCTGCATTCTTAACAAGGCATTAAATGAGACTATTGACATTTTCAAGGGTTAAGACTGGATCACTCAGCGAAGTTTTTATCAGGTTTTTGATCACATACACACAAAAATAAACCAACAAGCTGTGCCCCATCATGCCATTTTTATATGGCCCAAACTAAATCCCGGTTTTATGTTATTTATTTTTTTACATCAGTTGTAATGCTCTTCCAAGTCACTGCATTTTGATTTCCTCACACTCTTGTTATAAATATCAAATGTTGGAGTCACTGGATAATTGTTATTTGGTCAGCCACAGTGTTCTTCCCTGTGGAGAGCAGGCTGTGAGACTGGCAGGGCCCTCAGCCTGGGGAACATTTAGAGAATGAGCCCCCAACTGCTTCTCCTCCGTTCCCCAAACAGCCATATTCCTTTCTTCATGTTCCCTCTTTGTTTTGTTAACTATGCTGGGATCATTGATCTTTCCCTTCTTGCTTCTTGTCATATGTTAATGAAGTTGAGTAGAAACCATTAAGAAGATGGTTTGTCTTTGTTAAATTCATTTACATTTCCTGGAAATGTAAATCCATTTACATTTTCAAAACTATGTCTTTTGTTTATGCTGTTTTCCCTTGTTGTCTATGCAGCCTCCCTCTGGACAACCCCATACAGATACTATAAAATAAAGCTGATTTTGTGTTTTGGTGCTGGCTGCAGCCATCAGCTCAGCCAGTCCTCCCCATCCCATCCTTGTTTCTGACTCTTCTCTTAAGCTGCATTTTTCTCAGTCCCCACCAATTCCACTCTGGTTCGCTCCCCTTTGCCGCGCTGGTTCGCGACACTGCCACTGTGTTCTTGTTAGCTTCTTTAACAAGATACATCCTGTTTAGCAAGTAATTGTGATTACCATGTCAGAAATCTGTCTCATATTATCAACTCTTATTAGTACTCTGGTTAATCAAGGGCTCTAACACATGCTGAACACTGATACAACATTCTCGATTTCTCCCTCCTTGATAATACGACTGAAAGCTCTACTTGCCATTGAGAAAATAGCTTTTATATCTGTTTTAAAATCAATATCTTTAATCCATTCATGAATTGATAGGCACTTGGGTACAACTATAAGCCCACATGAAAGGAAAACACAAGTATATTCTAGTGGGGGGGAGGGAAAGGGGAAAAGGGGATGAGGGAGGGTGATCAGCAGGTTCTCACCTAGTGTGCACAGTGTTGGGGTACACAGCACATTACCTGGGTGAAGAGTTCAATTACTACCTGAACTTTACCTTAGAAGCAAAAACAATGTAACCTAAACACTTGTACCCTCATATCAATCTGAATTTTTTTTTAATTTATATCTTTAAAATCCAGTTCTTTTGTATACCTGGTAATTCTGGGTGACTTTTTCTATTAGTTATGTCACATGTTACTTGATTATTTACACACACCAAACATAGTCTTCCCTCCTTCCTTACAAAATGGATAGCTATCTGTATCCATATTCATGTCCATCTCTTTCTGAAGATGCACAAAGAGTCTTCACCTAAGAATTTTTTCTAATTTATAATTGAACTTCCAATTCAATGCCTGCTTTAGTGTATCATAGGGAATGCTCTGAGACAAAATAGTTATGTTTTCCCCAAACCTGTCTTTTTGTGAGAAACCGTGCGTTCCTTCCAGCCTAGCCACTCACCTAATACATCCATAGGTTTGTTCATCCATCGATTCACAACATTTGATGTGCAGTGATTCATAAAAGGAAGGATGACTGAGAATCTCATTTAGTTACCCATCCTTTATCTACTGTTTCCTTCACCCATGCATTCTCCAATAAAATCATTCACCCACCCATATTCTTCATCTTATTTCTCTTATGAGCCAGTTAATTCATCTATCCATCTGTCCATTTATCCTCTCTTTGATCTAGTCACTTAATTATCTTTTCAGTAATTTGTCCACTATTACTCTCCATCCACACTCTTGCTCATGCAAGCTTTTATTTACCGACCCAATGCACATTGATCTCCCTTCTTCCACTTCTAGGCTTATAATTATTTAGTAAGAAGAAAGAAAACTTCCAAATCTACTATCATTACTTATTGAATTGGTGAATAAGTACCAGCTGTGTAGTATTAGGCAACTTACACAACATATGTAATAGATTAAAATCAGATTGTGCTCAGCTCATTTAACTCAAGAAGTTACATTCTTATTTTTATTACAATGTTGTATGTTAAATTCTTACCCAGAATATGTTGATAGATATATTTTCTTGGAAAATAGTCCCAACTTGGGCAGCACTCATTGCTCTATTTTCTAAATTTAATGCCCACAAGAATCCACACTATATACATTTTTATTTGAGTATCATAGTTTCTGGAACATAACATGCCTTTAATAGCATTACCTATTGTCACATTTTAATTACTACAAAATGTTAGAATGTTTAGTATGGAAATGTTACTGAAAACATTCCACAGATAACAAAATTGAGTCCTGGAGAAGGTTAAGTAATTTTCCCTGTGTATTTCTTCCAAACCACTTCTGTTTCTTATCAGACTCTCATCACAGATCCTGTGATCTGAACTACTACTCTTTTTTTTTTTTTTTGAGACAGAGCCTCAAGCTGTCCCCCTGGGTAGAGTGCCGTGGCATCTCAGCTCACAGCAACCTCCAACTCCTGGGCTCAAGCGAGTCTTCTGCCTCCGCCTCCCAAGTAGCTGGGACCACAGGCGCCCGCCACAATGCCCGGCTATTTTTTGGCTGCAGCCGTCATTGTTGCTTGGCGGGTCCAGGCTGGGGATTCAAACCCGCCACCTTAGGTGTACGTGGCTGGCGCCTTAGCCGGTTGAGCTATAGGCGCCGAGCCTGAACTACTACTCTTTAAATCTTTGGTTGGTTTAGAGAAACATACTGACTTCCAACACTGTACGATTTAACATTTGTTCCAGGCCATTACCAGCATGCATATGTTGTACCCAGTAAAGGAGTAGCTTGTCTTGTTTTTCCTGTGGTTGCTTGGTTAGATATTGAGTGTCCATCTCAGTACACAAAGGAAAACAGAAATTCTAAGAATAAAAAAAGCTGAGACTCTTCAGAGTGTTTTTGAAACCATTTTTTAATAAAATGGGCATATTTAGGTGATTTTATTGTCTGGCATCATTACAAAATTAATCCATCTAACTCCCCTTTCTCTGAAATCTGTCAACAAAGATGGTTTGGCTTTGTGTCATGAGGAATTGTGCCCATCAAGATAACTTAAATATTTTAGACTCTGAAAATGCTATTTATTGTTATACCTTGCCTTAAAAAAAGTGAGACTTGAGAACTTTATTAGAATCTACCTAAAGAGCAATGGATTTGCCATAGGGCTGATGCATCATGTTTCTAAACTTGTGAAGTTGTGGTCCAGACAGAAGATGGTAGCAAATTTACCAAGCTCATGAATGTCGGCTTGGAAAGTCTCAGGAAAGAGTCTGTCAGCCTCTTCTTGTCAATATCCTTCCTTTACATTCTTACTAGCCAAGCTATTAGTATACTGCCTTTCTTTTTTTTTTTTTTTTTTTTTTGAGACAGTATCACCATGTTGCCCTCAGTAGGGTATTATGGTGTCACAGCTCACAGCAACCTCAAACTCTTGGGCTCAAGTGATTCTCTTGTTTCAGCCTTCCGAGTAGCTGGGACTACAGGTGCGTGCCCCAATGCCTGGCTATTTTTACAGACAGGGTCTTGCTCTGGCTCAGGCTGGCCTCCAACCTGTGAGCTCAGGCAGTCCACCCGCCTTGGCTTCCCAGAGTGCTGTGATTACAGGGTCAGACACTGTGCGTGGCCTTATACTGCCTTTCTATTTTCCAGTCAATTCTGTTACAAAATTTGCAGGATGAATTGGTTTACAGAATGTGCCTATACCATGTGATTTTATTTGCATGCCATGTAATTTTTTTTCTTTATTAAATCATAGCTGTGTACATTAATGCAGTCATGGGGTACAGTGTGCTGGTTTTATATACAATTTGAAATACTTTCATCAAACTGGTTAACATAGCCTTCATGGCATCCTCTTAGTTATTGTGTTAAGACATTTATATTCTACATTTAAAAAGATTCACATGTACCCTTGTAAGATGAACCACAGTTGTGGTTCCACCAAACACCCTCCCTCCACCCATCCTCTCCCCTCCAGTCCCCTCTCTCTCCCCTTTCACCATATTTTTGAGACAGAGTATCACCATGTCGCCCTCACTAGGGTGTTATGGTGTCACAGCTATAAGTGGGTTTAGCTTTCCTATGAAAGCTATAAATTAGTTTCATAGTAGGGCTGAGTACATTGGATACTTTTTCTTCCATTCTTGAGATACTTTGCTAAGAAGAATATATATTAAATATCTGTTGCCATTTAGGAGCAAACTAGGCAGACTTCTTTTTTCCTTTTTTTTTTTTTTTTTTTTATTGAGACAGAGTCTCACTATGTCACCCTTGGTAGAGTGCTGTGGCATCACAGCTCACAGCAACCTCCAGCTCTTGGGCTTAAGCAGTTCTCTTGCCTCAGCCTCCCAAGTAGCTGGTATTACAATTTCCTGCCACAACACCAAACTATTTATTTTTTGTTCCGGTTGTCATTGTTGTTTAGCTGGCTCGGGTCAAGTTCGCACTCACTAGCCTTGGTGTATGTGGCTGCAACGGCTGTGCTACAGACGCTGAGCCTAGGTAGACTTTTCTATTGTGTCTCCCCCTCATCTTGGGAATCAGGAGCTTTCCCCACTGAATGCATGTGCTCTTCTGATGGTCTCTACACAGTTATGTGAAAATATGCATGATATGAAATCTGACTCAATGGGATACATCTGGTTCTGTCACCTGAAACGTTCATGCATGCAAAATCACTGAGTAGGTGTAGGACATTGAGATAGATCCTATGCAGACAAAAAAGAAAGAGAAAACAGACTTAAGTGAGCATTTAAAAGAGTAGAGCAAGCAACACATTCCTTTTTCTGACTGTATTTTCAAGTGTCTGTAGCCCCACACAGCAAGTTGTTTGGACTTGTTTCCAATTTTCTAATTCTCAGGGTACCTGTCCCCATGGCCAGGTCATGCTCTTCGTTAGTCTCACTCCTAGAATACCAGGGACACATCTTTGAATTACCAAATGTTATACATTTGCCTGCTGTAAAATACTAGAATTAATTAATTCATTTATTTGTTCTATTAAGCAGCATTGATTTCCAGTGTAAGGTGTTGTGTTCTTTTTATCTAATCAGGAAATTTATCTCCTTTAGCTATTTACCTCTTAAGACAAATTTAAGGGTGACTTGATTTGGTTGAGAATTATTTTGAGAGCTGTTATTATTTCACTGAGCTATAATTTTTTAAGAGTATGTGATCATAAAGGTCATTGCATATTCCCAATCTGATCTTAACTAAAGTCTTTGGGTATTTTTAATGCTGAATACCTCGTTTACATTTTATGATGTAATTTATTTTTACAACTTGTTAAGAATGGAGTGACTGAATTAAAAATAATTATATTTGGATTATTTAGATTTACTGTAGCAGTACAATATTTTAATGTAAAAACATTTCATAAATTGTATGGTCATCATCTACCATCATAACATGATGCTTTATTTAGCTCTAAAGTATCAATAAAAAGTAGTTGTCTAGTTTTTTGCTTTATTTTGATTTTTTAAATGCAATGATGAGACTTCACTCTTTCTTGAATGGGACATTTCACATTTGGTCAATATCCTTTGTGAGATGTTCTATAGTACCCAAGAATACTGAACTAGAAGTTAAAATGAGCAGTTCAAGGCTAACTCCTGGTCCTTATGGAGGGCTGGCATTCAAAGAAGCCTTCTGCCTCTCTCCTAGCAGCCTAAACATGTGCCTGCTCTAGACTGAAGTCCTGCATTGCTGTCATCCAGAAACTAATACTGGGATCAAGTCCTCTGTCCCTTCTTAAATCTGATGGCTGTGATTTAAGGATGATAGTCCATTCGCCAGAGGCTTGATAGGCCATCACACCCACAGGCACTATGCTGGGTACCGAGAAGATAGTGCTGAGGTGTCATGTGATTCCAGCAGGCTTGGCTTGCTCTCTGCTCCAAAGGTGAGCAGGTCCATGAGAAGTGGGGACCAGCAAGTGACAGAGATTCATGCTGCACTGATCCCCGTTAGCCCTTTGTGTTCTAAAAGATGGTGATTTCCTCCCCCAGGAACTTCTGAAGAGGAAGATAGGAAACTGGAGAGACACTCTCATGCTGTTCTTCTGGCTGGATAGAGTGCAGTTGCAAAATAAGTTCTGATGCCAGAACTGTTTGATTTTCAGAGGAGGAAATGATTCCACCTATAGTTTACACAGTTCCAGTTCCTGTCTTGTTTTAGAGGAAGGGGTAGGCAGCATGACCCAGTCTTAACTTCTCTGGTAACTAAGTCATAAGTCTGGTGGTAAATAGGAGAACTTATCTGCATTAAACTCTCCTCTCCTAGGATTTACTCCAGCACCCTGGGATCCAGTGTGATAGGAAGGGAAAGTAGTTTGTATTTTTTCTGACAATCAATATTTGTAACCATGAGAGGGATGTGAGTGATATTGAAGATCAGGGTTCTTACTGTGATTCTGAGAGCAGTGGTGTCTGAGAATAAGGTACCTAACATCAGGACCCGTCTATTATTCCATTACCCTATCCATTACCCTCCATCTAGCTATCATCTGCCTGTCTTTTCTTCCATTAGCCTCTCTAAGTCTCAGTTCCTATGGTTTTTTTTTTTTAGTATTTTATTTCATTTATTTATTTATTTTCTTTTGAGACAGAGCCTCAAGCTGTCCCCCTGGGTAGAGTGCCATGGCTTCACTGCTCACAGCAATCTCCAACTCCTGGGCTCAAGCGAGTCGCCTATCTCAGCCTCCCAAGTAGCTGGGACCACAGGCACCCGCCACAACACTCAGCTATTTTTTGGTTGCAGCCATTATTGTTGTTTGGCGGGCCGGGCTGGATTCGAACCCGCCACCTTAGGTGTATGTGGCTGGCTCCTTAGCCACTTGAGCCACAGGCGCTGAGCCATTTTATTTATTTTTTGTTGTTGTTGCAGTTTTGGCCTGGGCGAGTTCAAACCTGCCACTCTGGCTCGGTATATGGGATCGGTGGGTGCCCTACTCCCTGAGCCACAGGCGCCGCCCCTTCAGTTCCTATATTGGATGCAAACTTTGAATACAAACTTAAGGAAACTCAATGACTTTGCATTTATTGTAGATAAGATTTAGATCCCTAGGTTTAGCTTTTCTAAATTCCTTTGCCTCCTTATTTAAATCATTGCTTTGAAAATAAAATGAAGAATGTTTTATTTTCCCTTTTTTACATTCACGTTATTCTGCAAATATTTATGGAGCATCCAACAATATTGCCGCCAGACGCTTTCCCAGGCAGAGGAAATACAAAGAGTGAAATGCAAGTGATTCTTCCCATGACTCCTATAGTAAAAACTTGTCCTTTAATTCTGAGGTGATGTGGAAATACATAGAAGACGATGAGGGTGTAATGATGCTAATACAATTCGGATCAATTATGTAGCAATTCCTGAAATTGAAAACTTACTGTGAAAGAGAGGGATCATTCATTGCACACCTGATGATCTGTGTGTCTCCAGCTCAGCTGCAGTGAGTGGCCAGGGGGGCTGGGGATTCATCTGATAGTAAATGTGGCAGATCCTGGGTGCTGAGCTGCATTTAAGAATCGGAATTGAGGCAGCTTTGTGACTTGACGTCTGAGTTCACTTTCTGTCCTCCCCTTCCTCTTTGCTTCCGTAATGCTTTCTTGTAAGCACACACCAGTCTCTGAGATGTTCCTACCACAAAATTGTTATGGTATCAGGCTCATGTTGAAATCCTTCTATGCCTTTACAGTCCCCTGTCATCTTAATAGTCAAATCCAAACTCTGTGTCTTGGTTCAACAGCTCTGCATAATCAGGCCCCCCCGTCTGGTTTTTATTCTTATTTCTTGCTACCTCTCTTTCTCTATTCAGATTAAATAGTATTTATTTTTTCTAGAATGCTGTGCTTTCTTTTGTTTCTAGATCTTTATCCATACAATTACCTGTGCCTGGAACAAGGTTTCTTCCTCTTTTAGGTCTGAAGTTTTCATCCTCCTTCTCTGGGAAGTTCTTTCCTATCCTTCCACACCCTGCTGTCGGAATTAAGTAAATTCCTATATGTTCTCATCCTTCCCTGCTCTTCTCCTAGCATTGCTCTTAGATCCTGCACTAAAATCTAGAAATGGACTCTACAACTTGTGCTGTTCATAGTACCCCTTGTGGGTTGTGAATTCTCTGGAAAAGTTCTGTGAAAATCTCTGAATCTTATAATTTCATTGGGAAAATGGGGAAATGGTCTCGTTTGTTGTGAGAATACCACTTTATGTATAAATATACATAAAAAATGTCTACCAGATAATAAGCAGTCAAAAATCATCATAGTAATAGTAGTAGAGATACTTTCTCTAAATTTTCTGTTTATTTATGTTTATTCCCCCCCAAAATTATGGCTCTTTGAGAGCAGAGACCAAGTGTTTGTCATTTATTAATCTACCTCCACCCCAAGACAGTGAAGAGGATGGGATTTATTAAATGAATGGATGAGGGTTTTTGGGTACCACCACCAGCCCAAGGAGTCCTACCTCCCCAGACCATATGCATGTGGTCCTTAATCCTATTCTGATTGGCAGAAGCAGCCCCTGAAGGAGACAGTACTCACGCCTTTAGAGGATGCGCGCTATGTAACCCTTCAGTGCATTTGGGATGCCTGACTCCATAGTCTCAGAGTGTCCTTGGGTGGGTACGTGGACAGGGAAGTAGTGTTGCACTGGAGTGAGCAGGGTTTCACACACTTATGTGAAGACAAAAAGCAGAAGCTGAGAACCGTCCATCCTGAGAGTCAGATCTCGAATCTCAGGTCCCTCTGCTGTCTGCAAATGGCTGTTTTTGTACATTCACAATCTTTTCTTTGTAAGATCAAGTTGGTTCTCTGAGCAAGTCATATGTAAGGGTGTGTGTGTGTGTGTGTGAGAGAGAGAGAGAGAGAGATACTAATAACAGGACAAAATGAATGAATATAGATAGAAAAATAATATTTCTTTCTGAGATATCATTATCCCAGGATCTGGGTTTTACTGAAATAAGCTAAAAATTAATATTTCCCAGCCAGGTACAGTGGCTCATGCCTGTAATCCTAGCACTCTGGAAGGCCGAGGCGGGTGGATGCCTGAGCTCAGGAGTTCCAGACCAGACTGAGCAAGAGTGAGACCCCATCTCTAAAAATATCTGGGCATTGTGGTGGATGTTTGTAGTCTGAGGCTATAAGGGGATTGCTTTAGCCCAAGAGTTTGATATTGCTGTGACCTGTGATCCCACAGCACTCTACTGAGGGTAACAAAGTAAGATTCTGTCTCAAAAAAAATAAATAAATAAATAAAATAAAAATGAAATTTCCAGAAGAAAGAGAAATCATACAGTGTTTGCTAAGATGTTTTTCGAAGTATTATAATGTGTAAACTTATCTTTCAGTGATGTGTTGGGAACTTACTTTCACTTGGGTTGCAACTTGGCTTCTCACAATGTTTTCAGATAGTTGCACGTGTTATATGATTGAATATGATATGAAGTCAAAATGGTTTTATTTACTAAACACTTAATATAGCCGCTTCTCTGTTTCAAACAGATGGAGAGTCTCAGATTGTAAAATCAGTTCAGAAGGGTAGAAGTTTCATCCCCATATTATAGACAAATAAACTGAAATTCAAATAAATGTGTTAATTCCTCCCATTTGTGTGGAGAGATTGAATCTTAGCTTTGTGTTTATTTTTTCAAAACCTATACTTTTTCTTTCTTCTCCCTTAGTTAATTTTAAATGCAAGGGATCATCCAAACCTAACGTTATAATTTATTAATTAGACGATATTAGAAATGGAAGGAAATATGACACAAATAAGTTTTAACATAAATAATTATAGCACCAATTTGAATGGTTTATTTTTTAATTAGCAGAATGTTGTGGAAAAACAAAAGAAAGTGATACATCCCAATACCTTCTGTTTCTCAAGAACTCCTTGTATGTGAATGGAAATTTCCATGAATGATATATTATTCAAATTTTCTTTTTTAATAAAAATGCTAATGGAATATTAAAATGCACATAAATTAAAATGATCATAAATTAGGATTAATATCACATTAATGAATTATAATCCCACATTCATTAAGATAAAGTGGCATTTCAGTGTTTGTTCTTGTTAATAAATTGAATACAATAAAAGAAAGGGATACATTTTGAGATTCAATAAATATTTGATCTGATCTTATGCTTTAACTTTTTAAAAATATTCACAGTAAAGTAGGAGATCTAGATGCATTTGGATTCTTTGTTGCTATTTTATGTCTTTTTTATAATCCTTTCTTTTCACTTATTGAAGCGCTAAATACAATTTAAATTGGCGAGGAAACCAATAGAGTCTGTTCTGAATGAAAGGGATCCCATGAGAACACAATGTCTTTTGAATTTCTAGGAATTTCTTTCCACAAGCATTTTTGTTAAGGAACAAATATTTGAGATCTTATGGTGTGATAACTGGAATGATTTTGATAGTTAAATAACTGAGTTAAACTGAAAATATGTGCATTTAAGCAATACTTTGCAATGAACTTTTCTTTTAAAAATACAAACATTTGTGTCTATCTATCTATTCTTTTATTTTAGTTTGTTTTTAACAGAGGTCAACATAGGATAAAGGAGGATTATGTATAAGAAAATTCCTGTCTCCTTCTTAAGAACAAACAGCGAGAATTTCAAAACTAGGGATTCTATTCTCCCAAGCACCTACCAACATGTTTCAAGGAGAGTATTTGCCTAATGCATAAGTTCAGTTAACATTTGTTCAATAAATGCTTGCTGCCATGGGCTGCCATGAGCTAAATGGATTTGGATCATTTTCTGAAGGGTTCCTGTTTTAGAAAATGCTCCCACATTCTGGCCTCAATGCTCTTTTCTACAAAATAGGAATGATTTTCCTGGACCAGAAAAATCATAAGAATTAAAGGGCAAAAAGCCCCATAAAACATAAAATCTTAATATAAATCAGGTTATTAGTATTATTTTTGTTTGTATAAATATAGTAAGTGGATATGAATTGAACTCTGGGTCTAATATACTTCATTCTATCAAATGTAAACCTGGGGGAGTTTATTATGTGCTGTATTGAACCTCAGATTTCTCATGGTTCATATGAAATATTATTAACTCATTTATTTTTTTTTGGTAAAAATTAAGGAAATGATTATATGAGAAGTGATTCACATAGTCCTTGGCACACAGGTAGTGATCCATAAAGGGTAGGTAATTGTAACAACTTTAAATAAATAAATCAATAAGTTGAAAAGAATACATACATTTGTATATTTTCTTCTTGAGCATTTTATCATTATATGAGCTTATACTAACCAGGTCATAGTACTTTTAAAAAACTGTTCTAACTTGCTTAGATGAATTTCATTGTATTTATATTTGATTGATATCCACTCTGCTGTATACACCCTTTCTACTGCTATTCATCGCAGAAGTTGATGATGTCATGTAAAAAGAACCAACTTGATATTCAAATAGGAGGTAGTTAAAAAATAATTTTGCAGATCGGTCCATCACTAACTAATGCCAATTTTTATTTTAGCTACACACAGACCTGGATCCTGGGAGCAAAAAAATTAAGTATATCCTATCAGGCGACGGAGCTGGGACAATTTTTCAAATAAATGATGTAACTGGAGATATCCATGCTATAAAAAGACTTGACCGAGAGGAAAAGGCTGAGTACACCCTCACAGCTCAAGCAGTGGACTGGGAGACAAGCAAACCTCTTGAGCCTCCTTCTGAATTTATTATTAAAGTTCAAGACATCAACGACAACGCACCAGAGTTTCTTAATGGACCCTATCATGCTACTGTGCCAGAAATGTCCATTTTGGGTATGTATGCTTCCAATTTCACAGAACTATTAAGAGTCATCTTTAAAATAGCTCCTGGCACCAGGGATGGTGTGTTGCTGAATAAAAGACCTTTATTACCGTCTTATCACTAATTTGCATTTCCAAATCCCCCTTTTTGGCCTAAGTTCCACAGCTCAATAGCTTTAGTCCCTTAGTAATAGGAACTGACGGGGAAGCAATTTTATTAGAATATCTCTCCTTACACAACAATATTTCTTTTTTTTTTTTTTTTTTTTTTTTTT
>NW_003852602.1:1819504-1821664 GCF_000181295.1 Otolemur garnettii | reverse complement strand
TTTGGCGGGTCTGGGCTGGGGATTCAAACCCGCCACCTTAGGTGTACGTGGCTGGCGCCTTAGCCGGTTGAGCTATAGGCGCCGAGCCCACAACAATATTTCAATAGGCTGAATTTGTATTCCTCTCATAGCCTTACAGTGTGAGTATTGTTACTGAGGAGGATTTATCAAGATTTGTTCCAACATGCCAAGCTAATCCTACTGATATTTGCTTGATGTTTAATTATTTGTTTGTGTATATTCACATGCAGATGCAGCACATAGAGAAATGGGAAACCCTCTAGGTCTGCAGTCAGCCAGACACTGGATTGAGCTGGGGGTCAAGGCTATTGTCATTACCAAAGAGCGTTCTGGTTTTGTGTCTATCTTAATTAAACATTTTTTAGGAGACATTAATATCACCATTGACCCAATCCCACTTTTTCTGAGCCATTGAAGCATCAGTTATACTTTACAGTATATATGTATATGTGTATATATATATATATACACACATAAAATAGTGTAAATATATTTATGTATACAGTATATTTTGTATGTATATAACAGTATAAATATATATTTCTGCCTACTATATATTATATATATATATTTCAAAACATGATTTTAATATTCCTCCCCCTTTTAAATCTGCTTATCTATCCCCAGACTTTGGCCTTGATAAAGGAAACCTGACTCCAGACATATATAATAAAAGGGAGATTTCAGAACTCTTCTTTGTCTGACAAAAATAATAGGAAGGATCCAAAATTCAAAGGATCAGATTATAGAAGTCATTTTTTTAATGTAATTTATACCCCATTTTGTTTCAAACTGCATTGAAGACACTCTATAAGGCTACATGTGAGGTAGTAATGTCATGTAAGTTAGAAGTTGATGAACATGATGAGACACCCCCAAAAAATACAAGAAGAGATAAAAATTAAAGGCCAGGATCAGGTAAATACATACATGAACATTTAGTATTTCAGTTTCAAAAATTTGACCTTGAATGATATGCTAGATTAAAATTTGATAAAGAACTCTGTTCCCAAATTCTTTACACTAAAATCAATTGCTTGAGAAAATTATGAATATAAATACCAGAAAGAAATATATGGCTGAGTAATATCCTCAACATTATTACTGAGATTAAAGTAAAGGCAAAGTATTGATTATGGTTTTCAAGGCTAAATTTGGTGACCATTATCAGGTATAGTAGAGAATACCCTTACCTCTCCAATGTGGTCTGGCATTTTTTTTGTTTGTTTGTTTGGTTTTGGCTTTTCAATTTATTTTAGGAATCAGTGAGGGGTGTGTGTATCTGCGTGTGTGTGTGTGTGTGTGTGTGTGTGTGTGTGTGTGTGTGTGGATAACATTCCTCATGGAAATTAGTTGGAATTTAAATTTCAAATAAAGAAAAATTCCTGGTAGAACAAGTGCCTTAATTTGCAAGTAACTTACTCTCATGCATTTCTGAGAATGAGAATATCAAGTATCTTATCTTGGTTCTTTTCCTCGACTTGATCTGCTCCTTTTCTGTTTGAATGACTTTCTTTTATTTTGACACTTAACTCTTTAAGATTATTTTGTGCCTCCTAATCCTTTTTCCTTCCTCTGATTGCCTTTTCCTATTCCTCTCCCTTCTCTTCCTTACACTTCCTCCTCTTAGTCTTCCTCCTTTTCCTCCTGCTCTTTCTTCTCTCCTCACCCCCCTTCCCTCTTTCCTTACTCCAATTGTCTTTCTGGGTCAGCCCATGACCTTAGTCATCTGTTCAGTATGGATGGCTTCAAAACCATATGTCCTGCCTCATCTGCAGTTTACTCTGGGAACCCACATCACTGTTGCTCCATGAACATTTTCACCTGTCTATCCCAATGGCATGCTCAAATTCCACATTCAAAGTCAAGTTATTATTTTTTCTGATGAAATTATTTTTTTCTGCGCCCTGACTCCTATGGCATTATCAATGATTCCAATACACTCTGAAATCTCATGTACAAAAATGTAACAGACACTGTTGAATCTTTTCTCCTTCAGCCAGCCTCATTATTAACCTTCCGAATGCCACAATGTATTTTCACTGTTACAAAGGGGTCATGACCCACAGGTTGAGAACTGCTTATTCTAGTCACTCCTGACTACACTGTGTTCTTCTTCTTCTTCTTCTTCTTCTTCTT
>NW_003852602.1:1815114-1819370 GCF_000181295.1 Otolemur garnettii | reverse complement strand
TCTAGAGTGTAGCAGTGTCGCCATAGCTCACAGCAACCTCAAACTCCTGAGCTCCAGCGATCGTCTTGTCTCAGTCTCTGGAGTTGCTGGGACTATAGGCATGAGCCACCACGCCTAGTTAAGTTTACAGAGATGAGAACTCACTTTTGCTCAGGCTGGTCTTCAACTTCTGACTTCAAGCAATCCGCCTACCCAGCCTCCCAAAGTACTAGGGTACATACATGAGCCACCTAGCCCAGCCTAGAGCCAGGCTTCCTTAATGCGTCATCTCTTTCAATGTTATGATCGCCTTCCTAGATCAGATTTTAATGCCTCCCACAGGATTATGGATTTTCACAGTAGTGTTCCAGATAGTATATTTGATTCTGACCTCATTACTTCTTAGCTAATTTATGAATTTATGCTGGAAAAATATCTCCCTTACATTCTGGAAGTGTTTATTTTCCATAGAATAATTTCTTAACCGGGAGACTTTTATAGCCTGGCTTCATTTGATCTTCTTTCTTGCCTACCTAAAATATGACTAGGTAGCAGCAAATCAGAAGTGATTTCAGATCTTCCTGTCTTACCTGTGTATTTCTTCTGCCAGGACTTTCTATAAGGGATTTTATTTGTACTTATATATTTTTTATCATAACTGAATTGTTGATAGCTGGCTGAGATGACACTTCTTCTGGGAAAACTTCTATGACTTTCTGGCATAAAATTATCTCTTTACTATCACCTCCACCACATAAAAAGAAACACAAAAGCCCCAAAACACCTTGATTTTTGCACTTCTTTTGGATTCTGACACACAAACAAGAACTAAGAAACACTATCCTTTTCTTTTTATTATTTGGTCAACTAATTTAGGTCAGAGAACTTGTCTAATCCGTCTTTTCATCCAAATTAAAGATGATTTAATAAAACTATTTCTGTCTGCCACGCATACAGCACACTTTATCTTAATTGCTCATAAACAGTGAACAGGGAAGCTGTTATTTTTGCCTCATTATTATGATTTCTGCATCTTCATGCCAAGTCTGCGTCTATTGGTTGTAAGTGTGTCAGAGGGTCCCATTTCTGTATATGTAAGTCATGTGCCTAATAGATAGGTTCAGAAAGAAAACTCTAGAAACTCCTGCAAATGTCAAGCTCATTTTCAACTAAAAGAAGAATTTTAAAGATAATTGTTAGCTACATAATAAAATGTCGCTGTATGCCTGTCATTATATATGTAATGTTTTTCTGTCTAATTTTTTTTGGTAAGAGAGTAGACACTTCAATAATCCACACTAACATATACACAGATCTCTGCCTCTCTTCTGTCTATTAAATGTTTAGTTTGTAACATATCTCCTAAAAATACCTAGGAATAGGTTAAAGTTCAAGTGTGAGTTTGAATCTGGGTTCTGTCCTTTATTAAATAGTTCAATTTGAATTTCAGGGTAGTTGAATTATTGCCTATTTTCTTAGGTACAGTGCAATGGAAATAATTTCCATTCTGCTTTCGTTGTATGAGAGTTGCATAGTAAAATACAAGGTAAAGGTATGTCACAAAGAAACTGTTTCATAATTGGTTGTTGTGGTTTTTTAAAAATTATTTTTATTAATCTAGCAATTTGGACCTTTCCTATGTGTCCATTTTATGCATTGGGTGCCTGGTTTCTGTTTGGCTTTGACCTCTCTGGTTAAAGGAAGCAGAGGCAGCTGCACTATTTTATTGTCAAATGTGAATTATTCCCTTCAATTCTCATGAAGGTGAATTTCAGGATGAAGGTCGTCTACCATCTCCTTTTTCTCCCCATTTCCACTGTTCTCTCTCAGCCTGTCTCTTCCCGCCCCTCCTTCCTTCTTTCATTTTTCTTCCTTTGTTACTGTGGGAATGCCAGCATGTACACCTGTGTGCCCTCAGGAATGCCAGCAGAGGTTGGAGGATCTCATTGTGCAGAAAGTGAAAAGCAAAACTCTAATTCAGAAATTTACCAATATTAAATTGACCTGAATGTGATGTTCAAGAACTGTCTGCCAGTTGACAAGCTGTCAAGACAAAACACACATATATATTTGCCCAAATGGCAGCCAAATTATTTTAGAAATATCTTATTTGGGGGAAGCTGAAGACACAGTTCTTTTATGTTCTACCATGAATTTCAAAACTTGATGAGAATTCACTTTTGTAGAAATGCTACATAAATAAAGGCATATGAGCTGCTCTGATTTTAAATGTGGATCTCACATTAGCATTGTTGAAGTTACTTTTTTAATGAAATTTTTCTCCATTTATTAAGTTCCATATACTTTCAACAGATATTTTTAATGTTATTATGTATTGGGATGAGATATGTTTTACCCCTGTCTGTTCATCTAAACCCAGGTTGGTGTGAACTTTTTATTTGACTTTGACTTTGATTTTCTGGCTATTTGGCTCCAAATCTGACTTTTTGTAGAAGTGGCATAACCCGTCTAAGCCCCCCCTTCTCTGTCTGTACATGTGTATAGTCATCCCTACCTAAAAGTACATTTGGAAAAATTCAGTGGTTATATTTAAAGTGCTGACTGCTTGGCTTATAGTGGGCTAGTGCCCAGGAAATACTAGTTTTGATACAACCACCCCTTTGTGACATACTTCTATTTGTATGATTTAATAAATTACCTACATAATACAAATATTTTGGTCAATGAAAAAAATGCTTGATGGGACCTAATTTTATAATTCAAAATGCACATATTGGAATGAATTACATGTTATTCAAAAGAGCATACTAGTTAAGATGGGAGTAAAAGAATGAGAAAAAGGACAGTGCTTAAGCTGGTAGACTTTATTCCAATGTTCCGGGCACAGTTCTATAAAACACGACACTGGGGGTTCTCTTCCTTTCCTTTGAGATCTAGGCGTCCTTTCGTGATGACCGATATGAGTGTTATTGGATGACAGAATCTATGTTAAATGCTTCTAGTATGCACAAAAATTCTATATCGTTAGTACCAATATCAGTTTCTCTACTCATAATTTTTAATAAGAAAAGTAGGGAAAATAATAGCTAAAATAGAGGCAGATATTAAGTGGAGGAGCTGAGATTAAAGTCCAGACATCTGGCTCTGTGTCCCTAGGGCTTAACCACTATGCTCTACTGATCTTTGATAATATCTCTAGAGAATTCTGTTGATATGAGCATGATGATTCTGCTGCATATTTATAGTAGTTAATGTTTCTCCAAGGTGGAAGAGCTCTTGAGGTCAGCATATTTGACAAATTAAATTGAAGAACAGAGAGAGGAGTTGGATAAGAAGTTTGAGAGAGGTATTGTGCAATTTTCAAAACAGGTTATAAGTACTTTACAAATGTCACAAGAACTTAAACTAACAATGAAAATTCATGACTGGGGCTTAAATGAATGAATGACTGGGAATGAAATGCTGCCAAGTGTATTCAAGGTGAAACTATAAGAGTCACTTAGAGAGGCCCTGGGCTTCCTAGTGACAAATGCAAAAGTGGAATGCATGCTGTTCTAAAAAAATTAAAGTATTAGAAGAAGGTTAAAGAAATGACTTAATAAAAACATAGTTGAAAAAGGCAAATCTTAGTACTTTTGAAAGGCATATCACTGAAAAGGTTATAGAAGTCAGTGCACAATATTCCAGACCTGCTCCTTATTCTCTTAGAAAAATGACTCAGAGAAACAAAAAAAAGTTACAATTATTAAAAGATTTCAAGTCTTTTTCTTTCTGAAACATGTGGCTATAAGTTGTTCTTATTCTATTTTTCTTACTATTAATATTCTGCCTTTTCTTTGTAGATGTGTCATTTTATGGTAATCACCTCACATCCTCTTCTGGAGGAAGGCCTGTAGAAATTACATACTATTTAGTGTTTTTTGGGTTTTTTTTATTTGTTTATTTATTTATTTGGCCGGGGCTGGGTTTGAACCCGCCACCTCCCGTATATGGGACTGGTGCCCTACTCTTTGAGTCACAGGTGCCACCCTTTTTTTTTTTTTTTTGAGAAAGAGTCTTACTATGTGACCCTGGGTAGAGCGCCTTGACATCACAGCTCACAGCAACCTCAAACTTTTGGGCTTATGTGATTCTCTTGCCTCAGCCTCCCAAGTTGCTGGGACTACAGGCGCTCACCACAACACCCAGCTATTTTTTGGTTGTAGTTGTCATTGTGTTTGGCAGGCCAGGGCTGGATTCAAACCTACCAGCTCCAGTGTATGTAGTGGTGCCCTAGCTGCTGAGCCATAGGCGCTGAGCCAAACTTTTTTTTTTTA
>NW_003852602.1:1807391-1814622 GCF_000181295.1 Otolemur garnettii | reverse complement strand
AAAAAAAAAAGAATTTGCAGTTTTGATAAGGCTATCACAGATGATACCTCATTGATTTATATAAGGTTGTACAAGATTTTGATTTATTCCATTATTGATGACAGTAATTTTAGTCACTTCATTAAGGAGGTGTCTGTCATGTGTTGCCATTGTAGAGTTAATATTTTTTCTCTTTGTACTTATTGCTTTGTGGGAAGATGCTTAGAACTTGTATAAAAATCTTATTCCACATAAAACTACTCATCCAAAATTTTAACAGCCATTGAAATTTGCTGAATTAATGATTGCTGTGAGAGCTCCCACGTGATTTTCTTAATCCCATCATTTCATCTACATTTATTTGTCAGTATTCTTCTAAAAGGAAAAGCTTTCTCTTCCCAATTATTTGCTTGTGTGTTTATTTACATCAGTTTTGATTTTCAGATTTCTGTTTATTTAATGAGTCATAATAAATTATTCAAATTCTTTATCTTGATGCTCTGATCACTTCGGTCTTTGCTGTGGCTTCCCCTTGAAGCTGATTCTGTGTCTTACTGCTGTGCCTCCGTCAGTGCTTGGGACATTTTTACTGATGTGCTCCAGGCTCATATTGTACTTTCCTTAGTATTAGACCCAAAGATTTAAATGAGATTTATACAAAGATACCTGGTTCCATTTAAAGGAGAATTCCATTTGCATACTAAAGTCTGGGTGTCAGTTTTGTTATTTACTATGGGGGTGTCACTGTTCCCAAAACGTTTCAATGAATAAGGAAGAGCTCAGAAAGCCATGGGAGCAGGTGCACACACAGACACACCCACACACACACACACACATGCTCTTATCTGTCTCTGCTGGGTCGAACAGTGCATTCCAAAATTTTATGTCCACTCAGAACCACAGAGTATGACCTTATTTGGAAACACAATCTTTACAGATACAATGAGTTAAATTAAGATAATACTGAATTGAATTGGGCCCTAAATATAATAGTTGGCATCCTTATAAAAAGACCATGTTAAGAGACAGATACACACAGAGAAGAGACCCTGTCAAGATGAAGGCAGAGATTGGCATTATGCCACCATAGCCACGAAATGCCAAGAACTACAGAAGTTGGAAAGGGTGTGGAAAAATTCTTAGAACCAACCTGGAAGGTATTAGACTTGCTGACACCTTAACTTTAGACTCCAGACCAAGGATAAATTCTTGTTGTTTTAAACAACTCAATTTGTGATAATTTGCCACAGTTGCCCAAGGGAACTGATGCACTAGCTATATGTTTAAAACCATGAGTTCAACTCTATACTTTCAATTCTAAAATAATATCACAGGGTTCATTGCGATTATTTTTCCTTTTCTCAAACATTGAGAATCCTGAGTCCTTTATTTGTAATATATTTATCAATTAGATTAGCTTTTGTCTGTGAAGTAACTGATCTCCACTTTCTCCCTCTTCTCCTCCCCTGCTCCCGACCCAAGTGTCTATCCACCATCCCACTCTTCCTCTACCTCTTTGCCCTTCCCTGGAGTCCCATCTTGCCTGACCACACTTAATGGCATTTGGATTGAACTATTTAGGCAGAAGTGAACCAGTCAAGAATGGAGGCAGGAAAGAACACAATACACTCTTCTTTTATTTTCCTATATGTCTAGATAGTTCTTATATAATGGATCTATGGAAGTGTTTTCTAATCGGTTTTGAAAATTGGTGTACCACAAAAGAAAAAGGTCAAATGTACTTAGCCAACATTAAAAAAAAATTAAAATTACTTTTCCTATCTCAGACTTTAAAGTATTAACACACAGTAATTTGATAAATTTATATTATATACTCTTTTGGAGATTTAGACATAGTGTATTTTCTTTTGGAGATTCAAATTCATTTAGATCACCCCAGAAACTGTTAAGAAGTATCCTGAAACATGAGCGAATTGACTCTACAAAAGGTCTAGAAACACACACACATCTAATGAGAATACATTTTTGCTCCTATGCAAGGCTGCATGTTAATTTAGCATGCAACTAACTAGTGAAATTTGCAGTTTCTGAAATGTGAATTGTAAATTATGACGACTACAGCTTAAAAGGATTAGCCTGCTGTTCGTTCTTGTCATTGCCCAGTATATATTTCAGCCACTACTCCCCCCACAAAAAAACAAGCAATAGCCTTAACGTAATAGAGTGATTTCATTCATAGTCTTTTTTTTTTATTATTGAAGAAATAACTCATGTCACATAGTTGTAAAAGATCAAAGGATGTAGGTACTGACAAACTGTCTTAAACCTAACACACTGCTTTTTCATAATTTAGGGTTGTGGCTCTCTTTCTACTCTCTGAGCTAGATTTTTAAAAGGATTCAGCAACATTTCTCTATTTTTAAAGGAGAGATGCAAAGTGAGAAAGGGGAAAAAACTTATCTTGATGGATTTGATTATATTTTTTGTCTTGTTTGATTCAGAATGACGAACAAAATTGAAATTCTTTAGGAAAACATGGGCGGGAAATCATGAGGATTGAAATAAACACTCTCAAAAGAAATCCAGCTGCCGTACCTGATATGAATGCCTGTAACAGCTGTGCTTCCACCGCTCTACGATGGGGCGAGGACGCTATAGCTTCTCTTCTGCATAAGAAAGCAAAACCTCCTCCATTAGGCATATAGGGGCGGTTGGTATAATAGCTGCACCTCATTTAAAAAAAAAACTCTTATAGTGAAAGTGAAGTAAAGACTTCTGAAATGTGGACACTAGTTGTTCCCAAAGGTCTCCCTAATGGTCTGTGTTTTAGAAATTATCAGAGTATCCAAAAAGCAGAGTTGGAGACAGTTAACTCTGAAGGGTGCCTAAAACGCATTGGTCCTCCAAGAGGAACATAATTTCTGTTGTGGCTGGGAACCAGCTTGGTGAACAATGATGGAAACAGAAAAAAGGTTTATTTGAATGACTCGTGTGATGGAGAAGCTCCTTCCATCAAATTTTTCATGAATTCCTGTCCTTTTGTACTTCCTAAGTTATTTTATTAATTTATAACAGAAAAATGCAATTAATCCATTTTATTGTTCCTAAAGGATTGCTGACTGTTCTTAGGAGATCAACTGATGTATCTGATCTCTTCAGTAGTAACTTCCTTTTGTCCAGGGGTATCCATTCTGTTTTTCCTTTCTGCCACATAGTAAATACACAAACACTAAAAACAGCTGAGTAGCAAAAAAAAAAAAAAAAAAAAAAGTCTGTGCATACTTTTTGTGATATCTGACATCACAGATATGCAAAATAAGCCCTCATAAAATCTGCATGTGCCCTGTGAGTTGCAGGTTAGAAAACACTGTTAAACCTCAAACTTATATAAACACACACACATATATATTTAATATATATAATATATGGATATATAGTATATAATCCAATAACAAATGTGGCATAATTAGAAAAATTTATTATACTTTTATAGTAACACCACTTTCAGTCATTTTGAAAACAGTTAAACTTCTAAAACTATTCATCCTGGGGCTAATCTCAACAGCCTCAGATCCACCTTGTGTGGGGTCCCATTACCAACATAAACTAGATGTTTTCAGGGGGCCTTTCTTCTGGAATTGATTTATGGACTTGGGAATTTTAAGTTAGAAGGAGTCAATTTTTAATGATTTCTAGAAGATGAGTTCTGAATCATTAGCCAATGAGTGTTCATCATACTGATGCAAATCACAAGAAAATGTGGTGAAAAACCCCATTTGAAGCTGAACCTGGCGGCCCACACCAGTAATCCTAGCACTTTGGGTGGCCAAGTCTAGAGGATTGCTTGAGGCCAGGAGTTCCAGACCGTTCTGAGCAAGAGCCAGACTCCATATCTACATTAAATATAAACATTCGCTGGGCCTGGTGGTGCCTGCCTGTAATCCCAGCTGCTCCAAAGGCTGATGCAGGAAGACCACTTGAGCTCGGGAGTTTGAGGCTGGAATGAGCTATGACAATGCCGCATCTTTGTAGCCCAGGTGACAGAGTGAGACCCTGTCTCAAAAGAAAAGAAAAGAAAAACTTCATTTGATTTTTTAAGTGATAATACAGTTATTACTTTTATTCTATAAAATAGGATGTCATATAACAATGCATTTCATAAAAAGTACAGAGATATTAGAAATTAGACCTACTGAAAAGTTTTAACAATCTCTGCCTCAAACTCCACCCCCACAGGTGAACAATGAGTCATTCCCTGTTGTGACTTGTTGCCTCAGTTTGATTTAGAAATTTGTATCTTCTATTCACACAGTTAATAATTTGAATTGGTATTTCAGAGGATTAAATTTAAATTAAGGGCCTGATTTAGCATTAAGAATATCTAGGTGAAGAGGCAAGATTGATGCCATACCTCATCTTGTGTCCCTAAGCCAGTTCATCTATACTTCTATACCCGATGCCACACCTCATCTTGTGTCCGTAAGCCAGTTCATCTATACTTCTATACCCGGTACACGGTAGTTTCTAGCCCCAGACGGAGTAGTAGCTAAAGCTTACGTTTTATTTCCCCTGTAATTTCTTTTCTGTTGTATTCCTATGTTTGCCTCTTGGAATTTTTTTTTTTTTTTTTTTTTTTGAGACAGAGCCTCCAGCTGTCCCCCTGGGTAGAGTGCCGTGGCATTACAGCTCACAGCAACCTCCAACTCCTGGGCTCAAGCGAGTCTCCTGCCTCAGCCTCCCAAGTAGCTGGGACCACAGGCGCCCGCCACAACGCCCGGCTATTTTTTGGTTGCAGCCATCATTGTTGTTTGGCAGGTCCGGGCTGGGGATTCGAACCCGCCACCCTAGGTGTACGTGGCTTGCGCCTTAGCCGGTCGAGCCACAGGCGCCGAGCCTGCCTCTTGGAATTTTTTTAAACTTAATTTAATTATCCTAGTGTTACCTCTTTAAATTCTTCAGAAACATATTTTCTACTCACTCACAATTTGGTTCTTGCTATTTTTAAATACGTTGATTAATCTCTTTGAAAATCACACCCCATTTCTCTGTTTTCAGAGAAATGTTCAACCAGGCCTACCCTGAGCTCTTCTGAAGAAAATAAGACACCTATGCTTTCTTACTATAGAATTCTCTGATACTTATAAATACTGAAGAGTATTTTCAAAGCAGTAGATCTGCACTTATCCTAAGGAGAATCAAAACATTCAAGAGAAACACCAGCTCCTAGACAGGAGGTTGGGAAACTCAGGTAGGATTCCACCCATTCTCATGATCCTACTGTCTTTCTTTCCTCTTTGTCTTCATATGAGAATCAATATTCTAGGATTCAACGTATTTATTGGTTCAAGAAGACAAAGGGCAAATATTTCTTGTGATTAAAGCCACATGTGTGTCTAGAGCTCTGTAAATTAGAATCAGTACTCACAGTGTTATGAAGATTTTTTTTGTTGTTGTTGTTACATAACCAGTTTAGGAAATCATGAATTAGAGGGGCTTCAGGGTAAAGCTCGTAGAATGCAGCCTTTACATGCATTTGCTGGCCAGCTAAAGGAATTAACTACATGTCAGGGCAGCTCTGAAACATATATTTGTGAAATTCTGAGGGTTTGGCTGAAAATGAATGTGGGACACCTTTGTCAACATATTTTTGGTGTGTGACATGTTTATCTCAGAACATTGCCTCTCACAGCCAGTGGGGGTTGCCTAGACACTCTATGAATGCATGTGTCAGTATGGCTTAGCTCTAACATATGTGTATCAGTTTTATTGAACTATCTGGACTCACTGGACTTTTAAGATTGTCATTTGAATTTTAGACTCAAATGCATTAATTCTGTGGTTGATTAGCAAGCATAGTTTTATGAGTTTTGTGGCTTTTTTTTCTATTCTCCCCACCTACAATTTCTCACATATATATTTTGCATATATGCATTTGATATATAATTAGACATCCTAACAAAAAGACCAAGTGAAATCCACAGTCATTTCACCCTTTATGTCTGTACTCAAAGAGTTTATAGTAATTCTAATCATATTTACACATTTGAAAATGATTTAATTTATCTTCCTTTTGTTAAAGAGCATGACACAATGAATCTTCCCTTTATGACCATGTCAGACTTTCTGGATCTTATCACTGTCTGTCAATCCTGAATCTTTGCAGGTAGCAAGAGTGGTTTGATTTCAGGAAATACACTGGTCATGGTGGTAAGGGATGTTCATCCAACAAAGTTAAATGTTTTGAAATAAATGTTGAAATGCTTATATATAAATATATATATTTCTTTTGAAATCCAAACCAATCTTATTAGCTTAAAGCTAGCATAATGAATACACTTATTACTATATAGCAATTATTATTTAAAAAATTTTTGTGCCAGATACTATCCTAAGCACTGTACATACACACTTAACCTACCAACAACCTTATAAGGCGATTTTTATTACAAATGAGAAAACTGAGGCAAAAAACCATAAAGTAACTCACTCAAGTTCTTATTGCTGGAAAGACTAAGAGCTCCCCAGACAAGCACAACTGACAGTCTACAGAATGAGTGGGTTATTACAGGGATTTGGCTTTGTGCATTATAAGGCTGAGAGATCACATCACATTGCAAAGCTGCAGATGCTGGCGTGGTCGTGGAGTAAAGGGAACACTTTTACACTGCTGGTGGGACTGCAAACTAATACAACCCTTTTGGAAGGAAGTATGGGAAATCCTCAAAGAACTCAAACTAGACCTGCCCGTTTGATCCTGCAATCCCATTATTGGGTATCTACCCAGAAGGAAAAAAAAATCATTTTACTATGAGGACATTTGCACTAGACTGTTTCTTGCAGCTCAGTTTACAATCACCAGAATGTGGAAGCAGCCTAAATGCCCACCAACCCAGGAATGAATTAACAAGCTGTGATATATGTGTACCATGGAATACTATACAGCCACTAAAAAGGAAAGTGACTTTACATCTTTTGTGTTAGTAAAGCATCACAAGAATGGAGAAGCAATAATCCAGTGTACTCAATTCTGATATGAGGACAATTGATGCTAGTACATGGAGGGGGGAGTAAACTGGGGGCACAGAAAGAGGAAGGAAGGGAGAGGGTGTGGAGTCATGGTGTGTGACACACCTCTTAGGGATGGGACACTATTATTAGAGGGACTTTACCCAGCAAATGCAAGCAGTGTGACCTGGCTCTTGGTACCCTCAATGATTCTCCAACAATAAATAAATAAATAATTAGGGCAGCTCCTGTGGCTCAAAGGAGTAGGGCGCCAGCCCCCTATGCT
>NW_003852602.1:1799412-1807351 GCF_000181295.1 Otolemur garnettii | reverse complement strand
AAAAAAAAAAAAAAAAAAAAAAAGAAAGAAAGAAAAGAAAAGAAATAAAGCTGAGAGATCAATCAATCTATGCAAAGCTTTTGCTTCTGCCTAGAGTGGTGGGAGGGAAGGCTGGAAATGAAGTAAGAAAGACCAAGAATACACTGGAATCCAAGAGGACAAACTCGAGCCCATGAAGACAAATTGGCATGTACATCTGTCTCTCATGCCTCAAATTGTTATGTTCTGGGTAGCTTGCAGGATAAGAGCGTACCCTTTGTCATGACGTAGAGCTTTTCACATACCTAGCTCAGGGCTTAGAGAATCTAAAAGCAGTCATGAGCATGGGCGCTGCTCCCTGCCAGTGGCACGAGCTTGCAGACGTGCTGAATCGTGTGTGAGCTGCCCCAGTGCCTGACAGCCTACAACCACTTTGTGTCTGTCGTCTCCACTCTGCCTTCAAAATCTCATGCAAACCCCAACCAGGACAGAGGATTCTAGAACAGAATCCTGATTAAGCTAAATTGGAAGAGAAGGAAGTCATCACAAATAACTTGTTTGTTTAACTTCTGTTATAGGCTAGGTACATGTCAAACACTATAGATTATTAGAAGGAGGCATCATATATGTGAAGTGGTATTGCTTTATATTATTATATATTACATAGGGATTCATATCATATTGGTCAAGTATTAACATATTTAAACAAAAAATGTAAATAAAGTGGGTTTTTGTTGGGGGCTGAATTATGGTCCCTCAGAGTTCATATGTTGGAAACCTAAACTTCATACTTCCCAATGTAATTGTATTTGAAGAAAGGATCTTCCAAGCGATAATTAAGGTTAACTGAGGTTAGATGGTGTCTGGTCCACCCTCTTGGCAGAATATTGTTCTGAATCTTTGGCTTCTTGCCTGGAGATATTCACAAGCAGGGGCAATATAACAGAGCAACCACAAAGAGGAAGTGATTCCCCACAAATAGTTTTTATTACAAAAAGAAAGAAGCTACAGAAACTGAAGAAAGGTTCCAGAGAGAGGAACATCTCAGTCCCCTTGAGAAGAGAAAGATTCTGCAAACTCCCCATTGGTTTCCTTCTCTGGGCTGGTCCAGAGGTGGGCTAACAGGAGGTGTGGGATATTACCAAATGATAAACAGGCGTTCTCATATAACAAGGTTGCATCTGC
This sequence comes from Otolemur garnettii, assembly GCF_000181295.1. Taxonomy (NCBI): domain Eukaryota; kingdom Metazoa; phylum Chordata; class Mammalia; order Primates; family Galagidae; genus Otolemur; species Otolemur garnettii. The sequence goes on along the minus strand of NW_003852602.1, from coordinate 1,806,187 downwards.
GTGTGCTCCATAGGTGTGTAAATATTAAACCCTCAGATTCCTGTTTTTTTTCTTAACCTTTCCTGCAATACCTTCTGATTGGTCCCCAGTTTCTCTACCCCTGGGAACCATCTTCCTGGACTATACCTGAATCCTGCATATTTGGTCCCTACCTAACAAGGGTGGGTCCTAATCCAGTCTGAATGGTGTCCTTCTAAGGAGGGGAAATTTGGACACACAAAGAGGCACCAGGGGCATACGTGCACAGAGGGACTACCATGTGTAGCGGCAGCAGGGAAGAGGTCATTTTCAAGCCAAAGACAGAGGGTTTGAGAGAAATCACTTGACCCGTACCTTGATCTTGATCCTGGGTTTCCAGCCTCCAGAACTGTAAGAAAATGAATTACTGTTGTTGAAACCACCCATACGTGGCATTTTGTAATAGCAACTCCTACAAACTAATGTGTTTTGTGTGGACAAACTTACTTAATTAGGAAGCACTAGAGTCAAAATCCCAAACCAGAGACATTTATTAAATCAGATACTAATGTTTTCTTAGTGTTCACTCTTCTCTAGCTACTGTGTCCCTGTATCAGCCTTCACTTAGGGTCCTATCTGTAGATGAAAAAAGAGCAAACTCTGTTCCTAGTACATTTCCCCTCTCTCTTTCTCTCTCTCTGTCTCTCTTTGTCTCTCTTTCTCTTAATAAAGACTTATAATTTTTCCTTTCTTTTTTTGATAAGATTGCCTTATGCTTTTTAAAAATATTAATATATGATTAGTTTACATTGTTTGCATTTGTTAGATAAAGTCTCAGTTGTAGTTGAGCCCTTCACCTAGGAGGTGCATCACGTCCCCCTACGCTGTCCCTGTTAGGTAAGAGCTTATCAAACCCCCTCCCTTCTCCCACTTAAACTATGGTATATGTATACCATGGAATACTATTCAGCCATAGAAGGACAGACATGTTACATCTTTTGCATTTACCTGGATGGATTTGGAGAACATCCTCTTACATAAAGTATCACAAGAATGGAAAAGCAACCATCAGTGTACTGATACTTTCAAATATTTATTTATTTATTTATTATTTGTTTGTTTATTATTTATTTGTCTCTATTGTACCAGGTAAGGCTTCTGGTATGATATTGAACTGGGCAGTGATAGAATGTCACCACCTTTCCTTGTTCTGAATGTTTGGACTTAATGTTTGTGTCCCCCTCAAAATTTGTGTGTTGAAATCCTAAGCCCCAGTATGATGATGTTAGAAGGTGGGCCTTTGGGAGTTACTTTCAGTTCTGAGAGGGAAACCTTCATGAATGGGATTAATATCTTTTTAAAGGGACCCAGATACCGTGTTTTCCCCAAAATAAGTCCTACCCCCCAAATAAGCCCTTGCTGGATTTCCATGCATTTGTTAAATATAAGCCCTACCCAGATAATAAGCCCCTAGTGATGGGCCTGCCACCCCATGCATTTCGGGGCAGAGCGGTATCCTAGCCGATTGCACTTGTGCGGGTGTGCATGTGGTAACCTCGGTTGGTCGCAGGCATCCTATTACGCATATGTGACCGGCTAGGGGAAAGGAGTTCACACATCACTAGCACTAGCCCCACCAACAAGGTCGGCTCCCCCAGTCAGGTTCCAAAAGAAGATGATTTAACTGTATTTGAATAAATGTAGGTTGTTGTATTATGCTTAATAAAAATAAGACATCCCCTGAAAATAAGCCCTAGTGTGTCTTCTTGAGAAAAAATAAATATAAGATAGTGTCTTATTTGGGGGGATACATGGTATTTCTGGGCTGTCTTTCCTCTACATGAGGATGCAAAGAGAAAACAAGGCTAGCAAAACTTAGAAAGTGAGGGTTCACTAGACACTGGATTTTCCAGAACCTTGATTTTAAATGTCACAACACTGGAAAATGGAGACACCAACCTACAGTACCACGAGAAATACACTTTTGTTGTTTAAACTACTCAATCTGTGGTAGCTTGTTACAGCAGCTCAAACTGACTAAGTTAGAATTTTATGCAGGCGTCCTCAAACTATGACCCGTGGGCCACATGTGGCCTGCCTAGAACATTTATCTGGCCCACCGGGTTTTTTTGCCGCCGCTGCCTGTCCCACGTACCAGCTGACTCGTCCAGGGCCTGCAGTCTGGCCCTCCAGTGGTCTGAGGGACAGTGAGCTGGCCCCCTGTTTAAAAAGTTTGAGGACCCACTGCTTAAAAGTTTCTAGTCTCTCACCTTTAAACAGGTTGAACAGTGTTCTATTGCATACATAGATCACATTTTCATTCATCCACTGAAATATACTTAGATTGATTTCATACCTTGACTTTTGTGAATAGTATCGGAACAAATATTGGAATACAGATATCTCTTCAACATATTGATCTGAATTTATTTGCCATAGACCAGTGATGCATTGCTGGATCATGTGATAGTTTTATTTTTAGTTTTTTTAGAAACCTTCATACTGTTTCCATAGTGGATATACTAATTTACAATCCTACCAACAGTGTATAAAGTTTCCCTTTTCTCTACATTTTGGAGTATGTTTGTTGTCACTTGTCTTTTAGATAATGATGATTCTAACTGGGGTAAGGTGGTACTTCATGTAGTTTTGATTTGCATTGTCCTAATAATGTTGAGTATTTTAATTCCTATGCTTGTTGGCCATTTGTAGGTCATATTTGAGTAATGTCTATTCAGGTCTTTTTCCCATTTTTAAATGGAGAGCTTGGAGGAAATTTTTTTATAGATCTTGTTTATGAAGTTCCTCACCATTCCTAATTTGCTGAGAATTATCAGCTAAGAAGCGATAAGAAATTTATAATGTACATTAATCTATGCTTTACAATATACAGGATTACAGTATTACTGAGAGAATTTAACATGTCAAAGAATCCATTTTAATTAGTTTAACCAAAATAGTACAGAAGTCTTTTGAACAATGTGTAAAACACTGTAAAGATATTCTACATTGGTTATGGGTAGAACAATGGCAAAAAACCTAAAATGAAAAGCATAGAATCAAGAGGTGAACAGAATTACTGGAGTACATTCCAATAATCATGTTCTATGAAAACTATCTTAAAATGCAGTCAGACCTCAGTGCCTTTGGGAAATTCCACCCAAGAGGATTTACCTCTTTTTTATACTCTAAATGGGCCGTGCGGCTACTGTTACTTGAAAATGTGTTCATAGACAGTCTGTTCACTAAGTTGTCACTACCAGTGTTACCCTGTTTACTCCTGCTCTTTAGAAGTTGTATGGGGGGAAAGGAATGAATGCAGGAAGAAGCGTCTTAGAGTAACACTAGCTATAGAGAACCTACCTGTTTCAGGGCTGCAGTGAACATCCACAGAACATCTACCTAACTCAAGCCGAGTTTATCCTCTTGTAACTGCCCGTCTCTCTGTTGACAATGTGAGCTATCAGCAGCCACTTTATATTGGGTTATTTCTTTTCAGGGGCTCGGGCAGACATTTGACAAAATCTAGTTCAATTAGTCTCCACTGCACTTATTTTCCAGGAAAACTGGGAGGATGTTGAAATGGTACCTTTCTAAGTAGTTCAGCATAAAAGTATGTGAGCTTGGGAACCATCAGGTAAACATCATCCTTTCATGGTATTTATTAGAGAAAATGAATATATCTAGGCTTGATGGAAATGGAAGGGGATACTACAGGCAACCAATGCAAGAAAAAAATGAGAAACTGGAAACTTGTTGGCTTTCTTAGTCTTCATTCTAAAAACATAACCAAACTCCAAGCAAGTCCCATCTCTGACTTCTGTGATACTTCCATCTATCTATAGACGACAGCCCCCAAAAGAGTGATGTATTATATTTCTTAAAAACAAGAATTTCCTAAGAAATATACAGTAGTCTGCTGGATGCTGTGGGTGAAAATGATCATGGCTTGTCCTAAGGACGTTTGGTCTATTCAGAGAAGATAGAGAAGCATCTTTCTTCCTGGTGTCTTTTATACCCACACAAATATGTGCAGTTTTCTCTTTATGTAGGTCTTAAGGATGCTCTCCCTCTTGGGTCTTTCTTGGTTCTTCCTTCCCTCTTGGCTCCTCCAGGTAAGGCATGGTGTGAATATTATGACTATCTAGAACCTCAAACTATAGTAAGAACAAACTAGGAATTTTTTTCCTCATCTGCTATTGACTGCGACACAGATCTACACAGATAAAAGCAATGAGCTGAAATGTTAAGACCTTGGGAAAATTTGAGCCAGGGTTGGGGTGGGAATCTCTTCTACCAGGCTTATGAAAGGATCATACATCTCCTTGAACTAGGAGAGAGAATGAGAGAAGAAATATTCTCAGTGCAGTGTGAAGAAAGACTCCTTGTTAACTGCAATGTCATTTTTCCATCCATTTATATTCTGAGATATCAGATAACCCACAGTCTTCTGTGCTTTGTTCTGTTTAAATTACTATTAAAGAAAACCAGATGATGGAGACTGAAAACAAAGGGCAAAATTCATTTCTGAGCATGTCTTCATTGTCCTCTTCTCACCTTGACAGGGTAATCTGAATAATGATAATCACCCCAGGATTCTTTCTTTCTTTTTTTTTTTTTTTCAAATTGCTATTCCTGTGTAATTATTAGGGCTGCTGATACCATTAGATGACAATGAAATAATATCAAACAAAACCCCACACATTATGTATATCTAACAAGTTACAATGTCAAAATTAAATGAAAGGAGAAGTACTGGTATCCAACTTCAGAGCTGCTCTTAAAGCTTCTCACAGCTCCAATAAACACTGCGTAAGTGCCCTGCAAGGGCCTTTTTTAGGAAGAACATTAAGGAAGCAAGTGAAACCATATGATGTGAATCTAGCATTGTCTCCACTTCCTGACTGAGCACCAGGGCATTAGAAGCTTAGATTTCTCATTAGCTGTAGCACAGACAGCAATTCTTATTCCTCTCTTGGCTTTTCTACATTTTCTCCTCTTCTTGTTCCCGTACATATTTTAAAATTCTGCATTGAAGTATGCTTTCCATCCAGTAAAATGCATGTATCATAATAGCACAAGCTGGACAGGTTTGCGTAACTAGCCCTGCAAATCCATTCCTGTGTTCCCTTCCAGTCGCCTTTTCTACAGAATGACCAACATCTCCACTCCTAATTGCATAGTTTAAATTTTGCCTCCTTTTTGGGTAATATATGCATTCATACACAATGTATACTTGTATGACTGGTTTCTTTCTCTCAGTACTCCAGACAATCTTGAAAGCAGGTCTACCAAATTTATAAGACATTACCTGGATCAGTGACTATATTCATTCCTGTAATCATTAATCACGTAGCTCCACTAGTCCTTTCCTTCTTTGTCTCTGACTCTGGAAGGTAACTTTCGTGTTATTCTGAGTGGCCTTTCATTGTATACAGGTGACCCGTGAACAGTACGAGGGTTAGTAATGCCAACCTCTTGCTCGTTGAGAATATATGTATGATTTTTGACTCTCTAATAACTCAACTACTAATAGCTTACTGGTGACTTGGAAGCTTTACAAATAACAGTCTGTTAAAACATATTTTGCATGCTATATGTATTATGTACTATATTATTACAATAAAGTAAGCTAAGGAAAAAAAGTCATTAAGAAAATAAGTAGGCTCGGCGCCTGTAGCTCAACCGGCTAAGGCGCCAGCCACGTACACCTAAGTTGGTGGGTTCGAATCCAGCCCAGACCCACTGAACAACAATGACGGCTGCAACCAAAAAATAGTCGGGTGTTGTGGCGAGCGCCTGTGATCCCAGCTACTTGGGAGGCGGAGGCAGGAGACTCGCTTGAGCCCAGGAGTTGGAGGTTGCTGTGAGCTGTGATGCCATGGCACTCTACCCAGTGGGACAGCTTGAGGCTCTGTCTCAAAAAAAAAGAAAGAAAATAAGTAAAAGTAGATCAGCACAAAGGTGGTCATCAACCTTGCTGTCTTTACATTGAGTTAGGTGGAGAAGAAGGAGGAGTCATTCTCGCCATGTACAGACCTGCCCAGTTGAAACCTAGGCAGCTTGGCAACCTAGTTGTTTTGGGGTCAACTGTACTTAGCTCAAGGCAGGTAAGTGGAAACTTCCCTTAAGGCTGTGTTTCCAGCATATCACCAGCATCACCTCTTAGTTAAGCTAATGGTAAATCAACACCAGAAGGGCAGTTCAAAGGTCTGTTACCTGCTTCAGTCATTCTCACCTTTTCCTAACAGAAATTCACTAGTAAACTACATTTATTGCATTTATTTTATTGTTTTGCTCTCTACTTTGTTTTACTATTTCTTTTTACCTCAACCACCATTTCTTTTTTTTTTAAGTAATAAAGAAAAAAGTTTATTTATTATAGTTCTGGAGGCTGAGAAGTTCAAGATTAAGGGAGCACATCTGGTAAGAGCCTTTACGTTGGTGGGGACTCTTCAGGGGATCACATGCGAGGCCACTGAGAATGCTAGCTCAGGGCTCTCTTCTTGTTCTAAAGCCACTAGTCCCACTACCATGACAACCCATTAATCCATTAACCTATCAATTCATGAATGGGTTAACCCATTTGTGAGAGCAGAGTCCTCATGACCCAATCATCTCACAAGGGCCCCACATCTGAATATAGTTACACTAGGTGTAGAAAGCAGGCTGTGAGAACCACCATTTCTATAGATTGTGTATTTTTTTTTTTTTTTTTTTTTGATAGAGTCTCATTCAGTTGCCCTGGGGTTGCGTACCATGGCATCATAGCTCACAACAACCTCACAGTCTTGGGCTCAAGCGATTCTCTTGCCTC